>NC_056431.1:25931112-25966112 GCF_018296145.1 Oncorhynchus tshawytscha
GAAGATGTGATGTCTCCATCTCTCGCCGTGATGTTGCGTGTAAAACTTTCCCGGTGTGCCCCTGTCTGTCAGCGACGCGGCCCGGCTGTCAGTCTTCGTTGTGTGTGTGATGAAGACGAAGTTGCAAAGTCCCCGTGGCATGCGAGGAATGAGACGTTAAACACCCCTCAACCTGTCAAACAGACCCGCTAAGAGAAACCAGACGTCTTCTTTAAAAAAAATATATTAAAAAAATTGAGCGACATCTTAAAAATCGCCTTTCAAATTGATACTTTTGACAATATGTCGTATTAGATATGACAAGTGGCTTGAGATATTAGCAAAGTAGGCGCACCATATGCTGCCCTGTAAATACACACTCGTTATTGACTGGATTCAGACTGGCAGCTGCTCGTTGGGAGAGAGAGTCTCACATCCCTCAACTATATCACTTGTCTGCTTTATTCTTGAAAACAGCACGTGACCAACTAAGGCGAAACTAAACTGTCCAGGGCAGAAATGTTTGTACCACATAGATGTTATATCAAGATGAATTGCCACATATATATTTGTCCATTTGGCTTGTTTTGTTTTCGTACTTTGAGGATGCTGGTTGGTAATGTGAGTGAAATCACAGTGGGGCTGGTCCGTGTATTGTGTCTGAATGAAAGACCTCTGTGCCCTTGGCTCGGTATTAGAGGGCGACATTACAACAAAGGTCGGCGAGAGCATGCACGCCCGCAAACGCACGCCCCCAAACGCACGCGAACACACACCAGCGGCAGGCATGAATGGAGTGGCCTTGGAGGTCTGTGTGTTACCTGACAGCATTTACCTCCCAGTGTGTCTCTACCAAAAGCAACTCGAGTCACACTGCTGCCCCGTAAGACATACTGCCACGCTATACAACACCATTACGTCACACGTAGACATACACACACAAACGTTTGCACGTATGTGCACGTGAGCGAGGCAAGTGCATGTATGCATACAGATATTGGCATTGTACCATTATTTTCTCTTGCTTCTCTCTATTGAACACACACACACACACACACACACACACACACACACACACACACACACAGCGAGAGGCCATGAGGTTTGTTCTATTTAAACCTGTAAAACACGGTGTCATCATTTTTCTGACAGTCCTGGAGACAGAATTTATCTCATCATTAATTAACCATCATATTTCCAACACAGCAGTGCTTAATTAGCACAAGGTCATTGGGGAGGGCTTATTAAGTGGAACAAATTTGGGCGTGTGTAAGTGGAGAGAGAGAGAGAGAGAAAGACATGAAAAGGGGAAAATATGGAGAGCGTATGGTGACAGTGCTGGCCCAATGATTGATAACTGCACCAGTTTGAAAAGCCCAGACTTGGAGACTGGAGGGGTAGCTGGTGACGTGACTAGAGGAGGGGAAAGGGGACTGTAGTGGTAACTGGGGACCAGGAGAGAGGGAGGGAGGGAGGTAGTGGGAGGGACCGGGGGCTAGCGGGAGTGGGGGAGCCAATTGCAAACATATGCTGCCTGGCAGGCAGGGGAGAGATGGATTGCAGCAGGACAGTGTCAGAGAGGCTGTTTCATCACTATCGGCCCTATTCACCTGGTATTTTTAGAACACTGGGGAGATCTGTTAGTCAAAGGAAGAGAAGAGGAGGAGGAGTGGGAGGAGGAGGGGAGAGACCTGACTAGCCATAGTGCCCAGCTCCAGTTCGCTTAGTTTGCCTGGGCTCTGGAAAAATAGGTTATTTTGGGTGGGTGGGGGGTGGACTGGGATGGGCAGGGGATCCGGAGGTAAGATGACAATCTCCAGCCTCCATCAAAGAGAGAGAGAGAGAGAGAGAGAGAGAGAGAGAGAGAGAGAGAGACACACACACAGTGACAGAGGTTCTGACCTGTTCTAATATGACACATCTGGGTTCCGGTTTCATTCACCACTATTCTTCACTGTGCAGTTTGGAGGTCTGCAAACTTTTGGCTGTGCATGTGTCTGTTTACGTGTGGATCTACAGTCAGGTCTATAATTATTGGCACCCTTGATAAAGATGAGTTAACAAGACTGTATTAAATAGATAATGCAAATACTGAGCTACCCAATTGAACACTTATGGGAGATTCTGGAGCGGCGCCTGAGACAGTTTTCCACCACCATCAACAAAACACCAAATATGGTGGAAGTTCTGGTGGAAGAACGCTGTTGCATCCCTCCAATAGAGTTCCAGACACTTGTAGAATCTGTGCCAAGGTGCCCTGAAGCTGTTCTGGCAGTGCAACCCCCATTAAGACACTTGATATTAGTAGATATCCTTTATATTAGTAGATTTCCTTTCTTTTGGCAGTTACCTATATATATCGTATACACAACATTTTGGGGGAAAATTCAATTATTTTGTAAATATAGTTTAACAAGTACAACAACAACAACAAAAAGCCTAAAAAAGAAAGGGGTCAAAATACCTGACAGCCTCGTTTACTCCGCCAGCCTCCCCTCGCGAGGAGAATGGCACAGAACCTTTCTCTAGAATGTTTTATGAGACTGGAGAACACGTTGGGAGGGATCTTAGACCGTTCCTCCATACAGAATCTTTCCAGAGCCTTGATATCCTTCGTCTGCTCTCCTCTCCAATTCAAACTACAAAGTCCAGAGACGTTTTGATTTTGTGGTCAAATGAACCATTTCATTGTGGATTTGTCCTTTCCATAGTCATACAGTGAGCTCCAATACTATTGGGACAGTGACACATCGTTGTTGTTGTTTTGGCTCTGTACTCCAGCACTTTGGATTTGAAATGATACAATGCCTATGAGGTGAACGTGCAGACTGTCAGCTTTCATTTGAGGGTATTTTCATCCATATCGGGTCCGTTTAGAAATTACAGCCCTTTTATACATTGCCCCCCCCCATTTTAGTGGACCAAAAGTCGTATATGTCTGTTAAAGTAGTCAAAAGTGTAGTATTTGGTCCTATATTCTTAGTACGTCATGATGATCGAGCTTGTGGCTACAAACTTGTTGGCACCATTTGCTGTTTGGTGTGCAGATCTGAACTCTATCAATTACACGCCACTTGTACTTGAGGAAGACGAAGAGGTAGACCACCGCCAGGTAATATATCAATTACATGAGAAGGTTGCAGGTCCCCAAGGAGAGATTTAATACGCTCTGAGCTATTTGTTAATATACTAAACCAAGATTGGGTTTGTGGGGTACTGTGCAATTGTCATTTCTTTCGTTATGCTAACTTTTGCGTAGCATTTGTGGCTCCCAAACCAATACAAGATGGGTTTCATGTCCATATCATCAAGTGTCTAAAATAATGTGTGTAGCTCGCTGAAGTGCGAAAAATGCTAATATCAGGAATATTGACTTGCATTGATTTTGGCCCACAAATGCTACAACATTAGCGTTTGAAGACAGTGGCCAGGGATACAAAACCAAGGCATGGTTTGTTTTCTTACCTTCCCCATAGGCTGCTTACAGGGTAAGGAAACCAATAAGTCATTTTATCATTTGGGTGAACTATCCCTTCAATTTGACAAAGTGAAACTTGTGAGATAAATGAAAAAATAATCAAATATATTCCTACAATTCAATAGTTTGATGGAATTAGGCCTAAGTCTACGTGCGTGTCAAATCAAAATTCATTGGTCATATACACGTTTAGTAGATGTAGAGAAATGCTGGTGTGTGTGTGTGTAACGTGTGTGTAACGTGTATCTGTGTGTGTGTAACGTGTATCTCTGTGTGTAACATGTATCTGTGTGTGTGTAACGTGTATCTGTGTGTGTAACGTGTATCTGTGTGTGTGTAACGTGTATCTGTGTGTGTGTAACGTGTATCTGTGTGTGTGTAACGTGTATCTCTGTGTGTAACGTGTATCTGTGTGTGTGTGTAACATGTATCTGTGTTTGTGTAATGTGTATCTCTGTGTTTGTAACGTGGATCTGTGTGTGTGTAACGTGTATCTCTGTGTGTGTAGCGTGTATCTCTGTGTGTGTAACATGTATCTGTGTGTGTGCAACGTGTATCTGTGTGTGTGTAACGTGTATCTGTGTGTGTGTAACGTGTATCTCTGTGTGTGTAGCGTGTATCTCTGTGTGTGTAACGTGTATCTGTGTTTGTGTAACGTGTATCTCTGTGTGTGTAATGTGTATCTCTGTGTGTGTAACGTGTATCTGTGTGTGTAACATGTATCTGTGTTTGTGCAACGTGTCTCTGTGTGTGTAACGTGTATCTGTGTGTGTAACGTGTATCTGTGTGTGTGTAACGTGTATCTGTGTGTGTGTAACGTGTATCTGTGTGTAACGTGTATCTGTGTGTGTGTAACATGTATCTGTGTTTGTGTAACGTGTATCTCTGTGTGTGTAACGTGTATCTGTGTGTGTAACGTGGATCTGTGTGTGTGTAACGTGGATCTCTGTGTGTGTAGCGTGTATCTCTGTGTGTGTAGCGTGTATCTCTGTGTGTGTAACATGTATCTGTGTTTGTGTAACGTGTATCTGTGTTTGTGTAACGTGTATCTCTGTGTGTGTAACGTGTATCTCTGTGTGTGTAATGTGTATCTGTGTGTGTGTAACGTGTATCTGTGTGTGTGTGTAATGTGTATCTGTGTGTGTGTAATGTGTATCTGTGTGTGTGTAACGTGTATCTCTGTGTGTGTAACGTGTATCTCTGTGTGTGTAACGTGTATCTGTGTGTGTGTAACATGTGTTTGTGTAACGTGTATCTGTGTTTGTGTAACGTGTATCTCTGTGTGTGTAACGTGTATCTGTGTGTGTAACGTGGATCTGTGTGTGTGTAACGTGTATCTCTGTGTGTGTAGCGTGTATCTCTGTGTGTGTAACGTGTATCTGTGTGTGTGTAACGTGTATCTGTGTGTGTGTAATGTGTATCTGTGTGTGTGTAACGTGTATCTCTGTGTGTGTAACGTGTATCTCTGTGTGTGTAACGTGTATCTGTGTGTGTGTAACATGTGTTTGTGTAACGTGTATCTGTGTTTGTGTAACGTGTATCTCTGTGTGTGTAACGTGTATCTGTGTGTGTAACGTGGATCTGTGTGTGTGTAACGTGTATCTCTGTGTGTGTAGCGTGTATCTCTGTGTGTGTAACATGTATCTGTGTTTGTGTAATGTGTATCTCTGTGTGTGTAACGTGTATTTCTGTGTGTGTGTGTAACGTGGATCTGTGAGTGTGTAACGTGTATCTGTGTGTGTGTAACGTGTATCTGTGTGTGTGTAACGTGTATCTGTGTGTGTGTAACGTGTATCTGTGTGTGTGTAACGTGTATCTGTGTGTGTGTAACGTGTATCTGTGTGTGTGTAACGTGTATCTGTGTGTGTGTAACGTGTATCTGTGTGTGTGTAACGTGTATTTGTGTGTGTGTAACGTATATCTGTGTGTATAACGTGTATCTCTGTGTGTGTGTGTGTGTGTGTGTAACATGTATCTGTGTGTGTGCAACGTGTATCTGTGTGTGTGCAATGTGTATCTGTGTGTGTGTGTAACGTGTATCTCTGTGTGTGTAGCGTGTATCTCTGTGTGTGTAACGTGTATCTGTGTTTGTGTAACGTGTATCTGTGTGTGTGTGTGTAACGTGGATCTGTGAGTGTGTAACGTGTATCTGTGTGTGTGTAATGTGTATCTGTGTGTGTGTGTAACGTGTATCTGTGTGTGTGTAACGTGTAACATGTATCTGTGTGTGTGTGATGCTGGTTTGTTGCTGGCTTGAAAGATGTAAATACTCCTAAACCAACAATTTAATGAGGCAGACTTCTGCAGTTGTGATTGACGGCTGTGACCTCGCCTTCATTTAACGTAATTTTGAAAAGTGTTCAAAGATGGCTGCCCTGTCTCAGGTGTCCATGTTTTTTAGGCCATTGTAAAACTACCCCCCCATTTTCACATTAATAATAATAAACAGTTTGAACTAATACACTTTTTTCACACACTAAATGGGCGTGTTGACAGCCAAATGTGTCCAATTTATTTCACTGATAAAGTCTGTGAAATGGTTTTCTTAAGAACTATCAATGTGGGTCATTATGAAACGAAAACCATTACTTTTGCTGGGTATGGCCATTCATCTCCACTTACTGTATTTTGCCAATAGGGCCGTCCCTAAATCACATTTTTAAAAATTGTAATCAGATTTGTCATTTAGATACTAATATTCAACTAATCTGCAAATATGTAAAAAATAAAATTAAAATAACACTGACTGATCAAAACTCTTATGGCGTTGTCCTGTCCCTCTGCAGCAGACACTTTTGGGGGCTTTCTTGGCACTCTGGTATGTTGATAGACTGGCGCCAGTGGCTCATGCTCCATGATAAAACTGGACAGTGGGGTAAGTTAAGCTAAAGGGGTACGTTGAGCCACCCTTGTTTCTAGGAAACCGTACACAAAATTCATAATTTTACCAAATATTTAGGAAGAGGTCATCATTTCATGGAGTCTGTGAAAGAAGCAACCACATTGAAAAAGGAAGTAAGGTCCAAAAAACAAATTTATTGTGTTAGAGGTTTCATGATGCTTGTATCTAAACCAAAGTACATCCTTTTAAGATAGTTCCTTACTGTACATCAGTTGGGGGTCTCTAGAAGCTTCAATATGAGGTCCAAAACCTAGCATGAAAGTGCATCCTTGTAGCTGTGTGGGCTAATATAGACTAAATGTTTGCCCCGGGGTAAAGTGAGCCGGTGGTTGAGCCAATGGCAAATGGAAGCGTTGTCTTCCCAGGTGTAATGCAGGGCATTATCGCTGGGATATGAGGTAACAAAGCACAAAGTGGGTTTTTTAGGTGTTAAGCCTGTGTTAATAGACGCTTAAAATGAATAAAAGACAAAAGTGATTTTGTTTCGTTGTGTTTGGGAAATAACATAGTCATGGTTTTAAATACTGGTGATATTTCATTCAGTACAGAAATTTGTAGGCAGCTTAATTTATCCTTTCCCGTGGCTAAAATTACAACGGGGTAAGTTGTGCCAATAGATTGTTTGGGACAAGCTTTGTTTTCAAAACTGTAATGTTTGCCTGAGTCCTGATTTTATTTCCAGGGCCTCTGGCCTCTGGCCCAACAGCCTGAAATATATGTTGATATCTTTCTTAGAAAGAATACTATACTTGCCTTGATGAGGTGATGCTGAATGTAAAAGATGGATCAACTTACCCCACTCTCCCCTACTCAAATCAGCTACACGTGATAAAAATGGGAGTAAAACGGATCAAATCCTAACTATTCAAATCTTTGGGGTCAGCCCTAGTAGCCAAGCCAATATCAATCCACACAACGCCAAGGAGAGAGGGAACAAATAATGCATTAGCCTAGTTAACATTAGGTATTAATACTGCATGATGGTTCAACAAAGACATGTATGTGGTGTGTCCACAACCACACTCTACTGCAGTGCTGTTCAGGTACAAGCAGCGTGTCTGTGCCAGAGGCCGAGGGTGGCAGAGCGGGCATCTGGCTTGGCAGCACCAGGTTCTGGGCTCACAGCCGCTTCCCAGTGTGCCGTGCGGTGCGGCCATATTGCCCGGTCGCTGTGGACTGAGACGGGGCAGGCTGGACAGGGGCAGAGGGGGCGGAAGAGTCCTGCAGGGTACCAGCATGGTGGCAATGTGGACCACACAGTCCAAAGCCCTGCCACACTCACAGGGGTCCAATTACACTAGAGCGTGGGCATGTGTGTGTGTGTTTACTCTGCAGAACGGTGCTGTAGAGAGAGGACGAGGTTAAGAGAGAAATATTGTGGCCCTTAATGATTTGGAATACATCCATCCTCTTAATAATTAATAATGTATCCATCTCTCTCCTATCTCCCCCTCTCTCCCTTACCTTTCGGTATCAGCTCTGAGTTATTGTTACCACCTAAGACTAATAGTGTCATGGTTAGGCCTGCTCTGCTTACTGTACACAGACAGTGGCCTGTCATATCAGAACAAGTATGATCACAGCAGGGCCATGTTCATTAGGCACCAAACGGAGGAAAGAAGACTTGTCCAATACAAACGCTCATTTTTTGTTTTTCGTAGTAACACATTTCGACAACGTTTTCCGTTGAGTGCCCCAATGAACACAACCCATTCATATCCTATATTACGGCCATAGAGGCTGAATGCACAATGCAGATATTTGTGCATTTTAAAAGGCTTTGAATGGCAGCAACAGTCACTGCCACTGTGGTAGTCAGTCTCCTGTGTCTGGCGTGTAGTAGAGAGACCTTGGTGGCCCATTGCTCACCTTTGTGTTGCTGTGTGCTTGTTTGAACAGGCGCCAGTGGACACGGCCTCTGTTTACCCTACTCAATATTTCATGACGGATGAACGGTCGGCGCCGAATGAGGGATCGCATTAATATTGCCATTGAAATGAAACGCTAATTAGAAAGAAGTGTGTTAGTCTAAAAGCCAATGCAGTCTATAAAAGTTTGATTACTGTAAAATTAGGTGCATTAACTTTTTTATGGGTTGGCCTGTGCAATCGCTGGAGAATGGTTTTATGCACTTGTCATGGGCATATGGTGCAGGCTGGCGACGTGTGTGTGTGTGTGTGTGTGTGTGTGCACGCAGTGGTGTAAAGTACTTAAGTACTTCTTTTTTTTACCCCCTTTTTTTCTGACCTGTTAGTCAGGCTGATTGAGGTAGGATGTACATGTAGGTAACATTAAAGTGACTGTGTATACAGTGGGGCAAAAAAGTATTTAGTCAGCCACCAATTGTGCAAGTTCTCCCACTTAAAAAGATGAGAGAGGCCTTTAATTTTCATCATAGGTACACTTCAACTATGTGCGTCGCCCCATGAACCTCCCGGTCGCGGCCGGCTGCGACAGAGCCTGGGCTCGAACCCAGACTCTCTGGTGGCACAGCTAGCCTTAGACCACTGCACCACCTGGGAGGCCCTTTAAAGTACTACTTAAGTAGTTTTTTGGGGTATCTGTACTTTACTTTTCTATTTATATTTTTGATTACTTTTACTTCACTACATTCCTGAAGGAAATAATGTACTTTTTACTCCATACATTTTCCCTGACTCCCAAAAGTACTAATTACATTTTGAATGCTTAGCAGGACAGGAAAACGGTCAAATTCACACACTTAAAGAGAAAGTCCCTGGTCATCCCTACTGCATCTGATCTGGCAGACTCACTAAACACAAATGCTTTTTTGTAAATTATGTCAGAGTGTTCCCGTGGTTATCCGTACATTTAAAAAACAAGACAATCGTGTTGTCCGGTTTGCTTAATATAAGAAATGTGAAATTATTTACACTTTCACTTTTGATCCTTAAGTATATTTTAGCAATTACATTTACATTGGATACTGAAGTATATTTAAAACCAAATATGTTTTTGAAAAAATGTTTTACCCAAGTAGTATTTTACTGGGTGACTTTCTCTTTTACTGGAGTCATTTTCTATTAAGGTATCTTTACTTTTACTCAAGTATGACAATTGGGTACTTTCCCCACCACTGTGTACACAGCTGCGTTCTGAAAAGCTGAGGTCCTCATATGCAACAACTCTTCCAGAGATGTAATCATCCGAATGTTGTTATCAGCCAGACAGACTCGTTGGCCTAACTACCAGCAGCAGTTTAGTCTAGGTCTAAACTAGCTGTATTGGTATTGGTAATGGTCTTCAGTTCGTACCCAGTCACAACGGCGTGTCTTTGTGAAATGAGACCGCTGGTCTGTATTCCTAAAGTATCTCAGAGTAGGAGTGTGGATCTAGGATCAGTCTACCTTTTGAAATCATAATGAATAAGACCACATGGACAGGGACTCTCATAATCTGAGAGACTTTATGAATATGGGCCTTGTTCCAATATCCACACTAGCACTTAGTATGAAGCAATGTAGAGTGTTGGGCCAGTAACACAAAGGTTTCTGTTTCTATTCCCCGAGCCGGCAAGGTGGGAAAATCTGCCGTTCTGCCCTTGAGCAAGGCAGTTAACCCCGAACAACAACTGTTCCCCTGGCGCTGAGGACGTGGACATCGATCAAGGCATTCCCCCCGCTTGATTCAGAGGTGTTAGGTTAAATGCAGTAGACACGTTTCGGTTGAATGCATTCAGTTGTATAACTGACTAGGTCTTCCCCCTTCCCCCTAGTATAGACATTTGAACTGACCAGTAGACGAGCGACTCTCTGCCAGACCTCCCAGTCCATCTCCCAAGCCTCTAACTTTCAGTCTAGGAATGATGTCATCAGGTAACATTGGAACACAAGTGGCGTTACCCAAACCACGAGAGAAGAGCGTGTGCCTCCGTCTAATTTATGACAAGAGCACAAGTGGAAGAACTAGCATTGTGGGGCTAATTGTCGACAGGTCAGAGTTCCCTCAATGCGACTCCATGTGGGGCTACTTGTTTCTGCCTTTCTCAATTGAAACATCAGACTGTCACTGCAAGGAATGAATGTTGCCAGGCCTCACTAATGAACCAATGAATCAATGAATTAGCTAAGCAGCGATTCAATTAATGCGAGCTGAACGGAGGAGCAGGAGACGTGGACATATCCCGGAGAAGGTGATTAGCGCCGAAACAGATACAGACACACGCGAACCGGTCACGGCTGCCAATATCAGTTATTACAACTTTCTCCAACTTTGGACCTTTTCCTCGTTTATTAGCGCGGTAATGGATTTATCATCACTTCCTGATGTTGTATTGATGTTAAGATGTCTGTTTTTTTTAATGCCAGTGTTGTGCCAAACCCCCCCCCTTCTAATTTTCTTAGTTTTGTGGCTAGAGTCAAATACTTTCTGTTGCACACATCGGAGTCAAGTACTTTCTAGAGAGATGACGAAGTTTGGCAAAGAGATGTATTTATAGACGAATACAAATCAGTAGCAGATTTAGGCACGGGTACATATGAGCATGTAACACCGGTGTTCAAGCTGGTTAACCTTTAGAGGCAGACAGTGGTTAAGATCTTTCACACAACGTTCATCATGCATGTGACTCGTCACTTTACTGTGCCGCACATGGTGGGCGGATCGATTCAGCTCGGGTGGTCAGGTTTGTGTTGCCGGGTGTGCGTGCTTGCGTGAGCTCAATACCGAGTGTGTGTGTGTGTGTGTGTGTGTAGGGTTGCGAGAGAGAGCATGATGTGTGGCTTGATGAGGTCCAAGAATAGACATGTCATAATCAACTTTTGCGGCGTACAGCAGGGTGGTTTGTTCCGCCCGAGTATCAAATCATCTCCCCAAGTTTTGTTTTTCCCGAATCCCAAAACCCCCAGAGCCGAACTGGTTCGAGAGAGAAAAAAAGAACGAGAGGTTCTCCTTGATTATGTGACATCCTCCGGAAGGCCTCTGCAGTTGTTTCCTCCATTACTTAGGGGGAGGGGGGTGGGGGGCCTTCGCGCTATTGAGACTGTCACTCTCAATTTGGGCTAACGGTAAGCATGCACGGGCCTCCTGGATATTCTCCCCCACACCCACCCAGAGTCCCCCTCCTCTCCACTCTGCCCTTCCCGCCACCGAACGCCGCGGTGACAGTTTGATTACATCATCAATCGTGGCTGTTAACAGTGGTTTTCCTGAGCACCTGGGCAGGCAGGATCACAGCTGGCTCTGAGCTACCGCTGTCCCCCTGACCTAACACTCTGTGTGTGCGTGTGCTGGTGCACCTTTCTCTTTCTGTGTGCGTGTGCTGGTGCACCTTTCTCTTTCTGTGTGCGTGTGTGTTTCTCATTTCCATTGGCACAAGGGGGACTTGAAGTGACCCTCACGGTGCACTGCAGGATTTTATTGAGTGAACGCATGTCTGTGTTTTGCTGCTGTTTCAGCTCAATAGTTATTTTCTCCTGATATTGACCTGCAGGTCAAGGTAGTAATCAATTCTATAATTGTATTACACTGAGTTTGAGAGATTGTTTACTTTTTTGGGTGGGAGGGTGGAGTGTGTGTGCGCGTGTGTGTGTGTGTGTGCCTGTCCAGAGTCTCGCTCACAACAGAGCATCATTCACTGTCCTACAGATGCATAGAGAGACTGTATGTAACAGCAGGCTGTTGCTCTATGCCGAACAACACACACACACACACACACTATAAATCCAGGTACTTCCTCCCTCTATTTTCTTTTGCTGTGAAGCCAAATCCCTCATCTTCCCGCTAAAGCTCTGTAAATTTATAATGGGACAAAGTGTATGTCTCGTTTCGATTCCTCAGCTATTACATGATTAAATAAATGTCCCGGGTCTTTTCACAAAGATTTTTTATTTTTATGGCGAGGTGGCCACTCCCCCTCACACACCACTCCCTCCACGCCACACACACACACACACACTGCCTACCTCTCACAGATGCAGAGGGTGCTCGTAATTGCGTTGGGGAGTCGTGGGTGAGGAACTAAAGTTCTGAATTAACGTGCAGCATCCGTTACTCTGTCTGACTTAGTGTGTTGTCTCTGTCGTACTGCTGGAACAGTAGCAACATGATGAGCGGCTAGGGAACTAGCTTGTCTTTAGCTGTAAGCTCGATGCACTGAGTGTTGAGATAATCATGTATCATCACAACAAGAAACTGTTTGAAATGCCACCGTCACATAAAACTGGTTGAAATTACGTCATTATAAAAGACTGGTTGAAAATACGTCACGGCAACAAGAAACCGGTCATTATGAGGTCATTTTAACGAGGTATTTGCCCGTTGGGGAAATCTAGGGATTTACGGTCCAGTATTCTATCATTATGAAAGGTCATTGATCATTCTCAGAGAGGTGGTTTTGGATGTATGAAAAGTAGAATGAGAATTATTGGTTGTAGCTGATGCTGTTTTGTCTCTCTGTCTCTGTCTCTTTGTCTCTCTCTCTCTCTCTGTCACTGTTTCTCTCTCTGTCTGTCTCTCTGTGTCTGTCTCTGTCTCTCTGTCTCTCTCTCTGTCTCGGTCTCTGTATCTCTTTCTCTCTCTGTCTCTCTCGCTGTCTCTGTCTCTGTCTGTCTCTGTCTCTCTCTGTCTCTCTCTCTCTCTCTACTTCTCTCTCTGTCTCTCTGTCTGTGTCTCTGTCTCTGTCTCTCTCTGTCTCTTTTTGTTGCTGTCTCTCTCTCTGTCTCTGTCTCTCTCTCTCTCTCTCTCTCTGTCTCTGTCTCTGTCTCACCGTCTCTCTTTCTCTTTCTATGTCTCTCTGTCTCTGTTTCTATGTTTGTCTCTCTGTCTCTCTCTCTCGTGTCTGTCTCTCTCTCGTCTCTCTCTCTCTCTCTCTCTGTCTCTTTCTGTTGCTCTCTCTGTCTCTCTCTCTCTGCCTCTCAATTAAATTCAAATCAATTCAAGGGCTTTATTGGCATGGGAAACATGGGTTAATATTGCCAAAGCAAGTGAGGTAGATAATATATAAAGTGAAATAAACAATAAAAATGAACAGTAAACATTACACAAACAGAAGTTTCAAAACAAAGACATTACAAATGTCATATTATATATATATATACAGTGTTTTAACAATGTACAAATGGTAAAGGACACAAGATAAAATAAATAAGCATAGATATGGGTTGTATTTACAATGGTGCGTGTTCTTCACTGGTTGCCCTTTTCTCGTGGCAACAGGTCACAAATCTTGCTGCTGTGATGGCACACTGTGGAATTTCACCCAGTAGATATGGGAGTTTATCAAAATTGGAGTTGTTTTCGAATTCTTTGTGGATCTGTGTAATCTGAGGGAAATATGTCTCTCTAATATGGTCATACATTGGGCAGGAGGTTAGGAAGTGCAGCTCAGTTTCCACCTCATTTTGTGGGCAGTGAGCACATAGCCTGTCTTCTCTTGAGAGCCATGTCTGCCTACGGCGGCCTTTCTCAATAGCAAGGCTATACTCACTGAGTCTGTACATAGTCAAAGCTTTCCTTAATTTTGGGTCAGTCACAGTGGCCCGTTATTCTGCCACTGTGTACTCTCTGTGTAGGGCCAAATAGCATTCTAGTTTGCTCTGTTTTTTTGTTAATTCTTTCCAATGTGTCAAGTAATTATCTTTTTCTTTTCACGTGATTTGGTTGGGTCTAATTGTGCTGTTGTCCTGGGGCTCTGTATGGTGTGTTTGTATTTGTGAACAGAGCCCCAGGACCAGCTTGCTTAGGGGACTCTTCTCCAGGTTCATCTCTCTGTAGGTGATGGCTTTGTTATAGAAGGTTTGTGAATCGCTTCCTTTTAGGTGGTTGTAGAATTTAACAGTTCTTTTCTGGATTTTGATAATTAGTGGGTATCAGCCTAATTCTGCTCTGCATGCATTATTTGGTGTTCTACGTTGTACACGGAGGATATTTTTGCAGAATTCTGCGTGCAGAGTCTCAATTTGGTGTTTGTCCCATTTTGTGAAGTCTTGGTTGGTGAGCGGACCCCAGACCTCACAACCATAAAGGGCAATGGGCTCTATGACTGATTCAAGTATTTTTAGCCAAATCCTAATTGGTATATTGAAATGTATGTTTCTTTTGATGGCATAGAATGCCCTTCTTGCCTTGTCTCTCAGATCGTTCACAGCTTTGTGGAAGTTACCTGTGGCGCTGATGTTTAGGCCAAGGTATGTATAGTTTTTTGTGTGCTTTAGGGCAACAGTGTCTAGATGGAATTTGTATTTGTGGTCCTGGTGACTGGACCTTTTTTGGAACACCATTATTTTGGTCTTACTGAGATTTACTGTCAGGGCCCAGGTCTGACAGAATCTGTGCATAAGATCTAGGTGCTGCTGTAGGCCCTCCTTGGTTGGTGACAGAAGCACCAGATCATCAGCACACAGCAGACATTTGACTTCGGATTCTAGCAGGGGGAGACGGGTGCTGCAGACTTTTCTAGTGCCCGTGCCAATTCGTTGATATATATGTTGAAGAGGGTGGGGCTTAAGCTGCATCCCTGTCTAACCCCACGACCCTGTGTGAAGAAATGTGTGTGTTTTTTGCCAATTTTAACCGCACACTTGTTGTTTGTGTACATGGATTTTATAATGTCGTATGTTTTACCCCCAACACCACTTTCCATCAGTTTGTATAGCAGACCCTCATGCCAGATTGAGTCGAAGGCTTTTTTTGAAATCAACAAAGCATGAGAAGACTTTGCCTTTGTTTTGGTTTGTTTGGTTGTCAATTAGGGTGTGCAGGGTGAATACATGGTCTGTTGTACGGTAATTTGGTAAAAAGCCAATTTGACATTTGCTCAGTACATTGTTTTCATTGAGGAAATGTACGAGTCTGCTGTTAATAATAATGCAGAGGATTTTCCCAAGGTTACTGTTGACACATATTCCACGGTAGTTATTGGGGTCAAATTTGTCTCCACTTTTGTGGATTGGGGTGATCAGTCCTTGGTTCCAAATATTGGGGAAGATGCCAGAGCTAAGTATGATGTTAAAGAGTTTTAGTATAGCCAGTTGGAATTTGTTGTCTGTATATTTGATCATTTCATTGAGGATACCATTAACACCACAGGCCTTTTTGGGTTGGAGGGTTTTTATTTTGTCCTGTAACTCATTCAATGTAATTGGAGAATCCAGTGGGTTCTGGTAGTCTTTAATAGTTGATTCTAAGATCTGTATTTGATCATGTATATGTTTTTGCTCTTTATTCTTTGTTATAGAGCCAAAAAGATTGGAGAAGTGGTTTACATTTTGGATAGATAATTAGATCTCCATAGATCTCCATTTTGGATAGATAATTCTTCGTGTTGTTGTTTGTTTAGTGTTTTCCAATTTTCCCAGAAGTGGTTAGAGTCTATGGATTCTTCAATTGCATTGAGCTGATTTCTGACATGCTGTTCCTTCTTTTTCCGTAGTGTATTTCTGTATTGTTTTAGTGATTCACCATAGTGAAGGCGTAGACTCAGGTTTTCCGGGTCTCTATGTTTTTTGTTGGACAGGTTTCTCAATTTCTTTCTTAGATTTCTGCATTCTTCATCAAACCATTTGTCATTATTGTTAATTTTCTTCAGTTTTCTATTTGAGATTTTTAGATTTGATAGGGAAGCTGAGAGGTCAAATATACTGTTAAGATTTTCTACTGCCAAGTTTACACCTTCACTATTACAGTGGAACGTTTTACCCAGGAAATTGTCTAAAAGGGATTGAATTTGTTGTTGCCTAATTGTTTTTTGGTAGGTTTCCAAACTGCATTCCTTCCATCTATAGCATTTCTTAATGTTACTCAGTTCCTTTGGCTTTGATGCCTCATGATTGAGTATTGCTCTGTTTAAGTAGACTGTGATTTTGCTGTGGTCTGATAGGGGTGTCAGTGGGCTGACTGTGAACGCTCTGAGAGACTCTGGGTTGAGGTCAGTGATAAAGTAGTCTACAGTACTACTGCCAAGAGATGAGCTATAGGTGTACCTACCATAGGAGTCCCCTCGAAGCCTACCGTTGACTATGTACATACCCAGCGTGCGACAGAGCTGCAGGAGTTGTGACCCGTTTTTGTTGGTTATGTTGTCATAGTTGTGCCTAGGGGGGCACATGTGGGAGGGAATACTGTCACCTCCAGGCAGGTGTTTGTCCCCCTGTGTGCTGAGGGTGTCAGGTTCTTGTCTCTCTGTCACTCTGTCACTCTCTGTCGCTCTCTCTCTATCTGTCTCTGTCTGTCTGTGTCTCTTTCTCTCTCTGTCTCTGTCTGTCTCTGTCTGTCTCTCTCACTCTCTGTCTCTGTCTGTCTCTCTGTCTGTTGCTTTCTCTGTCTCTCTGTCTCTGTCTCTCTCTGTCTCACTGTCTCTGTTTCTCTGTCTGTCTCTCTCTCTGTGTCTCTGTCTCTCTCTCTCGCTCTGTCTGGCTTTCTCTCTCTGTCTCTGTCTGTCTCTGTCCCTCTCTCACTCTCTCTCTCTCTCTCTCTCTCTCTCTCTCTCACTGTCTCTCTGTCTCTGTTTCTATGTTTGTCTCTCTGTCTGTCTCTGTCTCTCTATCGCTCTCTCTCTCACTGTCTCTCTGTCTCTTATCTGTTTGTCTCTCTGTCTCTCTCTCTCTCTCTCTGTCTCTCTCTTTCTCTCTCTCTCTGTCTCACTGCCTCTCTCTCTGTCTCTCTCTCTCTCTCTCACTGTCTCTCTGTCTCTGTTTCTATGTTTGTCTCTCTGTCTCTCTCTCTTGTGTCTGTCTCTCTGTCTCTCTGTCTCTCTCTCTCTCTCACTGTCTCTGTCTCACTGTCTCTCTCTATTTGTCTCTATCTCTCTCTTGTGTCTGTGTCTGTCTTTCTCTGTCTCTGTCTCTCTGTCTCTCTCTGTGTCTCTCTCTCTGTCTGTCTCTCTGTCTCTGTCTCTCTCTCTCTCTCTAGTCTCTCTAGTCTCTCTAGTATATCTGTCTCACTGTCTCTGTCTCACTGTCTCCCTCTATGTCTCTGTTTCTCTGTTTGTCTCTCTCTCTCGTGTCTGTCTCTGTCTTTATCTGTCTCTGTCTCTCTGTCACTGTCTCTCTGTCTCTGTCTCTGTCTCTGTCTCGCTCTCTCTCTCTGTCTCTCTGTGTCTCTCTCTTTCTCTCTCTGTGTCTCTCTCTCTCTGTCTCACTGTCTCTCTGTCTGTCTCTGTCTCTGTTTCTCTCTCAGTCTCTCTCTCTGTCTCACTGTCTCTGTCTCACTGTCTCTCTCTGTTTCTCTCTGTTTCTCTGTTTGTTTCTCTGTCTCTGTCTTTCTCTGTTTCTGTCTTTCTCTTTCTCTGTCTCGCACGCTCTCTCTCTGTCTCTGTCTATGTCTCTGTCTCCCTGTCTCTCTGTCTCTGTGAAGAAGAAGGACCAACAAAAACAAGATGGAAAAAAGCCATTATCTCTCTATTCCTGGACATTGCAGTAAACATGGCTAATTGTGGCCAGGCCTGGCCCCGGTAACGGTAACCGTTACAGCCACCACCTCACCCTCCCTCCTCAACAAGATTAATGAAACTTCCATTGCTTTTAATTAGCACAGCTGTGGTCATCAATTATAACCCCTTCTTCCCCCCAAATACAAATATTGTTATATTTGGGGGGAATTCTTGATTTATATTATTGTGGTAGCCGGCGGAGTGAGATGAATGGGCCCGCATCATGGCCGTTGGCAGGGAGATGAAGAGGGGGAGGAGATGGGGGGAGAGGAGGGTAATAAGATCAGCTGCAGGAGGAGAGTGTTGTATCGTGTGAGATGGAGGGAGAGTGAGAGCCGACTCTGATGCAGCGGAGTACATACACAGACTGGACAAAATATTAGGAACACCTGCTCTTTCCATTTACTTATTTTATTGAACCTTTATTTAACTGGGCAAGTCAGTTAAAAACAAATTCCTATTTACAATGACGGCCTACCAAAAGGCAAACGGCCTCCTGCGGGGACGGCGGCCTGGGATTAAACATACTAATCAATTAACTAAAAATATAGAACAAAACACACATCACGACAAAAGAGACAACACAACACTACATAACGATAGCCCTAAGATGACACCACAGCATGGCAGCAACACATGGCAACAACACGGTAGCAGCACAAAACAGGGTACAAACATTGCTGGGCACAGACAACAGCACAAAGGGCAAGAAGGTAGAGGCAACAATACATCACGCAAAGCAGCCACAACTGCCAGTAAGAGTGTCCACGACACAGACTGAATCCAGGTGAAAGCTATGATCCTTCATTGATGTCACCTGTTAAATCCACTTCAATCAGTGCAGATGAAGGGGAGGAGACGGGACAAAGTAGGATTTTATAGCCTTCACACTTGAGACATGGATTGTGTATGTGTGCCATTCAGAGGGTGAATGGGCACGACAAAATATTTAAGTGCCTTTGAACGGGGTATGGTAGTTGGTGCCAGGTGCACTGGTTTGAGTGTGTCAAGAACTGCAATGCTGCTGGGTTTTCCCACGCTCAACAGTTTCCTGTGTGTACCTAGAATGGTCAGCAGCCTAAGGACATCCAGACAACTTGACACAACTGTGGGAAGCGTTGGAGTCAACATGGGCCAGCATCCCTGTGGAAGGCTTTCAACACCATGTAGAGCCAACTCAGATCGTCAGTAGCGTAAGCCAAAGATCCACCACATTTAAAGCAACGCATTTGGATCTTATCGAAACCATCAGTGGGCTCGCTAGCTGAATGATTGATTGGCGTATACGGACTTCCTTGTCTGCTCAGCATCAGCGTTCCCCATCTCTCTGTACAGTGTGCTGTACATTCTCCTCAGTCCTCTCCGTCCCTTGACGACTTAGCTTTCCCTTGCCAGTTCAGTAAAACCCTAAATACGGTCCCTTACCCCGGGGATGACTGACACCGGGGCTCCCTTGGCTTTCTGTCTCTCAGGCTGCGTGCCCGAAAACCGCACCCCGCTCCTGTCAAAAGTAGTGCACTAAAGTGGGGAATAGGGTGCCGTTTGGGACACAAGCCTTTGTCTCTGTGCTGTGCTGCCCTGGTGTGTGGCGTTTAGCTTAGCACAGTTTGCCGTGGCTTTGCTAACCCGGCCAGCTACAGGCAGAGAGATGTGTCTCTCCACCGCTCTCCCATTTCAAATGGAGCTTTATGACTCTTGACGTTTTCCCTTCTTCTCTCCTCTTCTTCTCTCCTCTTCTTCTCTCCTCTTCTTCTCTCCTCTTCCCCAGGCTTGCTCTTTCCCCCCCGCCCTGTCCGTTGCATCCGATTGGAGTCAGCGAGCGTGAGGTGTTTCTGTGCACGTTGCGCTGTAGACGGGGATAGAATCTCTCCACCATCATACTGTTCTCTCTCTCGCTGACAACGGTGCTATGGGATGGTGGTATCTGTATTTCTGACGCTCTCTCTTTCAGAGTATTGGTGAAATGTGTTCTAGTGATTGATGCGGAGTATGTGTAGATGGTGAGGCAGGGAGATAGGCTCTGTTTTTCAACCTGGCTGTTTGTGGTGGAAGTGTGTGTTGGGTTTGTCGTGAGCCACCAGCCACCGTTTGCCCTCTTGACTCCAGTGTGAGATCTGGGATGGGAAGATATTTCATGAGCGCGCACACACACACACACACACACACACACACACACACACACACACTCACAGAATGCAGCGCAGAAATAATGTTTTAAATGCAATCATTGTCAGAGCCAAACAATGTCATTTATCAAGGGAGCGTTTTGGACTGTATAATAAGTTTCACATTATTAATACCATTTTTCATCCTCTGTCAGGCCTGTCTGATTTATGGCGTGCGTGTGATCTAAGGTGATCATTGAATTAGAATTCCAGTAATATATGAGAGAGAGAGAGAGAGAGAGAGAGAGAGAGAGAGAGAGATAGCGAGAGAGAGAGAGAGAGAGAGAGAGAGAGAGAGAGAGAGAGAGAGAGAGAGAGAGAGATTACTTCTGCACACACAGCCAACCCGTTATGCTTTTGCTGTTTTGCCACGCAGCGAATTTGCTAAACAACTGTTGGCTCGACCGACACTGGCTTCCTAATTTGAAGGGGGGAGAGAAAAGAGCGAGGCCCCTGTTAATTAGATAAGGGATAAAGCTCATTATTTAAAATGATATTGAGCCAAAAGTAAATATGAGTGGCCCCGTTAGAGGGCTCATAATGAGCCGGGATGGGGATGGGCCGTCGGTACAGCAGAACACAATCATTTACAGCTGGATGCTCTTTGATGTATAGACTTTACCTTTTTATTAAGTGAGTGTCGTCACGGTCCCCGGCTCACTCATTTCCCTCTGTGTGTAATCAAAATCCATAGCCAGACCCCCACCCCCACCAACCTCCCGGCTCCTACAGCCTTCCCAGATACCATATCCAGGAAATCTCGCTTTATGCAAAACCAGGGTCTAGGTTATATGTTCAGTTGAAGAAACACACAAAAAAAACAAATAGAAACACAAATTCCTTTCAGATAATTCGAGGGGCAATAAAGAAAGTAGTCAATCATTTCTTTAATATTGGATCGAGGGTGTAGCTCTAGCAAGTCAATCTTTGTGTGTTATTAGCTGCTCTCTCGCTCTCTCTCTCTCTCTCTCTCTCTCTCGCTCTCTCTCGTTCTATTGCATTAGCTTGTCTGTCTAGGGTGTGTGATCTCTGTCATACATCATCCTCTTTGATTTCTGCCAGAGAGTGAGTTTCTCTTCTGCTCTAATCAGGTTGTGGAGTCTACCTCTGGTTAAACACTCCAACACTTTAAACAGGAAGGGAGCAGCCCGGGGCATTCCTAAATGCCAGCCTCATCCCCGTGTAGTGCACTGCTTTTGACCAAGGGCCAATATGGATCTGGTGCCATTCTGGGACACACCCAGTGTTGCCGTGCTGTTACCGTTGTTGACTCCAACCCACGGGGCGCTCTTTAACGCTAACCCTCTCCGTAGTATCACCAGGGGGATTTACGGCGGAGTTTCACTGTATTCCTTAAAAGATCATTACATTCATCATTCCGTTTCTCTTGCTTTCCTTCCTGTGTACCTGAGAGCCGGCACAATGGCGGCGGGAAAACATCAATATTGTACCAGCACGACTGCTGGCAGGTGAGCTTAATGAAATTCTAGGAGTGTAATTTTGATTTACGAGCCGCTAATGTGGCCTGATATTAGAGAGAAACCGCACGGATACGGCTGCCTGGCGCTGTATTGAAGGGCTATCAGACGCCCCAATAAAGAGCGTTGTGTCTTTAAGGCTTTTGGCTGCGTTATTGTCACAAATATTCATATCCATAGTATTTCTTTGCGGCGACGCAATTTAGTACCGGCAATATATATATATATATATATATATATATATATATATATGCGAAGATAATAGTTAATTTGGGTGGGGATCCTCAGATTGCAGAGGCTTTAAATACCAAAAAGTTTGGACTTGGAAGCACCTGGAAGCTTTTTAAAGTGCTGCTGACGGGTACTGAGGGAGGCCTCTGACCTCTTGTCGTCACACAAATCAGGAGAAGGGGGGCTTTTCTGTCTTGTTGGTGGTTGGTTACCGGCCAAGGATTTCAGTGGGTTGCATTTTCAGTTCTTGATTTGTGATTTTGTGATGAAACGTTTTTTTTTTACGGTCTGGTTTTCATTAAACCCATTACAGCCATAACTGTATTGGATCTGGAAAGACCCCCCCCCACACACACACACACACACACACATACACACACACACACACATATACACACACACACTCGTACGTACGCATTTATCTTTCAAACATCTCTTTTCGATCCTTTCTTTGTTCTTTGCTGGATCTTGTGTGTGTGTGTGTGTGTGTGTGTGTGTGTGTGTGTGTGTGTGTGTGTGTGTGTGTGTGTGTGTGTGTGTGTGTGTGTGTGTGTGTGTGTGAGCTATGGCTCATAATAAAAACAGGCAATAACAAGGACACCTCACTGGGACCTAGCCTTTTCTCCCCCCACCCACCCAGCCCTCCTCCCCCCTAAGTTATGGGCTGAATAACCACGGAACCATATTAAGATAACATTTCCTGATTGTTTGCCGGGCAACGAGGCTCCTTCACCTCGCTTTCATCTCGTCCACCATGTTCATTAAATTGACAATTTGTATTTGCCCCATAGCGGGATAAACAGAAGCTCAACTGATGCCTCTTTTATTAATTATTTCATTATCTTTTCTTCCCCCTTTTGGGATTGAAGGTAAATATAAATCCGCAGTAGCATCTCTGTGGTACTGGGGTCTTGTTTGTATTGCAGCCATACTGTGTGTACGTATGCACTACCTCTCTCTCTCTCTCTCTCTCAATTCAATTTGCTTTATTGGCATGACGTAACAATGTACATATTGCCAAAGCTTATTTTGGATATTTACAATATAAAAATGAGAATCAAAATTGTCAATGGGACAACAGTAACAACAATAACCAAGTGTCAAATTAACCATACATTCAACAATAACAATAAGCATACAGTAGAGGACATGTGCAGGTTGATTGGTCAGTCTGACACCATCCCTTATGGCAGGCAGCAATGTAGTGCGCTGCCAACCCACAGCTCTCTGCGTCCTCCCCCAACAGGACGGGTAGCTTACTACTCTCGTAATGCTCGGAGAGGGCAGTCGTGTTTCTCTATTGACAACTCAGTTAATTGTTAACGTCGTACACCACTTAAGAAGTGTGACGGTAACATGTGGAATCCAAAGAAATCTTTCCTCTGAACTCTGCCTTTTCACAAATCGTTATGTTGCGGCGGTCGACATGCAGAACACACACCTAGCCACAGTGTTGGGAGGTAGATGACGGCTCATTTGAATGGTAAACAAGCTCCGTCCAGCCAGCTGATTTGATTACCTTCAAAGCCCATTGGACCATAGACTACTTGAGTCTTGGAAAGCACGTGCAGGGCACGAGAGTGATGGTGTCCAGTCTTGCTATTGTTCAACCTGGGAACGAGCTTGTCGTCAGTTGACTTTGTGTACGCTTATGGAAAATAACGGAACCAGGGCTGTGTACTCAGGAAAGTCACCCAAAGGAATCTAATATCTTCCATTTAAAAAATTTAAAAAACACTCCCTTTAATTTGGTTTCAATCGACTCCCAGCAGAAGAAATCTTCTGGCCTCACGCATACACAAACACACACACACACACAAACACAAAAACAAACAAACAAACAAACACGTTTTGACCCCAGTCGGCAGAGTTTAAAGTTATCCTCTGTCTTTGACAGCTCAAGGTCAAATGACTTAATCTTCATTCTGCTAAATTAGTCTGGATTTAAGCTGCCCGGGCTGACGAAGTGCAGAGTGATTTAGTCTGTAAACAGAGAGAGAGAGACTGAAAGACAGAGAGAAAGAGACAGAGAGAAAAAGAGAGCGAAAGAAAGCGAAAGAGAGAGGCCTGCCAGTTGATGATCCACACTGAGCGCTGTCGTGTTTCTCCCTCTATGTTATCTTTCGCCGCCACACACACTCTTATTTTGCACGTGAAAATCCTCTCCTGACAGTTGCATATAAGATGAACTCTCTCTCTCTTTCCCCCCCATCCCCCCTTCACTAAATAAACAACAGTCTTCATTTTGAAGTTGTCTGTTTGTGTCCGTTTGGCTGGAAGGGAGAGTTGGCCTCTCTCTCCCTCTGAAGTGTGAGAATATGGCGGAGAGTTTTCGGGTCAACCTAACGTGAGGGAAAGGGAGGGACCCCTGGAGTGGTCTCCACAGTACTTCACAGCATCTTGACTTATTTAGGAAGGCTATGACTGGTCAGTTTTGTGCCACGTGTCCTGTTGTGTCTAATAAGTGAAATAGGGTTAGTGGAAGTAAGTTACTGACACACACACACACAAACCTATCCCAGTGACCACCTTGCCACATGGGGGCGGTAGTGCAGAGAGGCTTCACATGGGCTTCCTTTGCCATCAGTGGAAGTGTATCCTGCAGATCCACACAATGTATGTGTGAGAAGTATGGTGATGAATGACAGTATAGGAATAAAGACAGGAGCTTACAGGGAAGAGGCCCACCTGGCTATTTGAATAAATCTGCATGGGATGCCAATCATTTAGCTGCTTCAGGATCAGAGGAAAGAGAGAAACAGAGGGAGTGTGTGTGTGTGTGCGTGCGTGCGTGCGTGCGTGCGTGGACAAGAATAGTGAAACCAAAAAATGTTGACCATCTATTGTTAAACCCCCTAAGAAATAGCAGGTTATGGTTAGAATGAGTGTTCAGGTTAGAATATAGGGTTAGGAGCGAGGGTTAGGAGCTAGGGTTAGTTTTAGGGTCATGGTTAGTATGAGTGTTAAGGTTAGAATATGTCATCTGGTTTCAGAGCTGGTCATGGGTGCACCTCAGCCACGCTCAAGGTCCTAAACAACATCATAACCGCCATCAATAAGAGACAATACTGTGCAGCTGTATTCATCGATCTGGCCAAGGCTTTTGACTCTGTCAATCATCGCATTCTCATTGGCAGACTCAACAGCCTTGGTTTCTCAAATGACTGCCTCGCCTGGTTCAACAACTACTTCTCTGATCGAGTTCAGTGTGTCAAATCGGAGGGCCTGTTATCCGGACCTCTGGCAGTCTCCACAGGGTTCAATTCTCGGGCCGACTCTCTTCTCTGTATACGTCAATGATGTCGCTCTCGCTGCCGTTGAGTCTCTGATCCACCTCTACGCAGACCAGGTTTACTTCTGGCCCCTCTTTGGACACTGTGTTAACAAAACCTCCAGGCGAGCTTCAACGCCATACAGCTCTCCTTCCGTGGCCTCCAACTGCTCTTAAATGCAAGTAAAACTAAGTGCATGCTATTCAACCAATCCTTGCCCATACCTGCCCGTCCGTCCAGCATCAATACTCTGGACGGTTCTGACTTGTGTGGACAACTACAAATACCTAGGTGTCTGGCTAGACTGTAAACTCTCCTTCCAGACTCACATTAAGCATCTCCAATCCAAAATTAAATCTAGAATCGGCTTCCTATTTTGCAACAAAGCATCCTTCACTCATGCTGCCAAGCATACCTTCGTAAAACTGACCATCCTTCCTGATCCTCGACTTCGGCGATGTGATTTATAAAATAGCCTCCAACACTCTACTCAGCAAACTGGATGCAGTTTATCATAGTGCCATCCGTTTTGTCACCAAAGCCCCATATATTACCCATCACTGTGACCTGTACGCTCTTGTTGGCTGGCCATCGCTTCATACTCGTTGCCAAACCCACTGGCTACAGGTTATTTACACGTCTCTACTAGGAAAAGCCCCGCCTTATCTCAGCTCACTGGTCACCATAGCAGCACCCACTCGTAGCACGCGCTCCAGCAGGTATATCTCACTGGTCACCCCCAAAGCCAATTCCTCCTTTGGCCGCCTTTCCTTCCAGTTCTCTGCTGCCAATGACTGGAGCGAACTGCAAAAGTCACCCTCACTATCTTTCAGCACCAGCTGTCAGAGCAGCTCACAGATCACTGCATCTGTACATAGCCCATATGTAAACAGCCTTAACTCCCTTATCTTACCTCATTTGCACTCACTGTATATAGATTTAATTTTTTTCTAATGTATTATTGACTGTATGTTTGTTTATTCCATGTGTAACTCTGTGTTGTTATATGTGTCGAACTGCTTTGCTTTATCTTGGCCAGGTCGCAGTTGAAAATGAGAACTTTCTCAACTAGCCAACATGGTTAAATAAAGGTGAAATAAATCAATAAATATAGGGTTAGGAACTAGGGTTAATTTTATGGTTATGGTTAGAATGAGTGTTAAGGTTAGAATATAGGGTTAATTAAGAGCGTGGGTTAGTTTTAGGGTTAGGAGCTAGGGTTAGTTTTAGGGTTATGGTTAGAATGAGTGTTAAGGTTAGAATATAGGGTTAATTAAGAGCGTGGGTTAGTTTTAGGGTTAGGAGCTAGGGTTAGTTTTAGGGTTATGGTTAGAATGAGTGTTAAGGTGTAACGCTCAATGAGTGAATCGGTGTGGAGTCAGGCGCAGAGAGCAAAGGATGCGGGAAAAAACACACTTTAATGTCCAAAATCAAAAATAACAAAATAGTTATACCCAACACAGGCGTAACTGTAAGTACCCTTAGGTAAAAATACCAGGACAGCGAGAAAACCCAACAAAACACTAACACCTCTCACAAAAACAGAAGAACAAGCCCGCACAAACAGAAGCGGGCTGAACGAACTTAAATAACCCCACCCTAACAACCAAACAATGAACAGGTGAAAACAATTAGACAAAACCAAACGAACACGGAACAAAGGATCGGTGGCAGCTAGTAGACCGGCGACGACGACCACCGAGCGCCACCCGAACAAGAAGAGGAGCCACCTTCGGTAATATTCGTGACAGTACCCCCCCCAGCTCCCGCAGCGCGCCGACGCCGACCTGTGGGACGACCCGGGGGCCGAGGCAATCCGGATGGAGGCGATGGAACTCTCTCAACATAGATGGATCCAGAATATCCCCCACCGGGACCCAGCACCTCTCCTCCGGACCGTACCCCTCCCAGTCAACGAGGTACTGCAGGCCCCTCACACGGCGTCTTGAGTCCAGAATAGCTCGTATCGTGTATGCCGCGGACCCCTCGATGTCCAGAGGGAGCGGAGGGACCTCCGGAACCTCACCTTCCTGCATGGGACCAGCTACCACCGGCCTGAGAAGAGACACATGAAACGAGGGGTTAATGCGATAATACGAAGGAAGTAATAATCGATAACAAACCTTGTTTATTCTCCTCAAGACTTTAAATGGCCCTACACACTGCGGACCCAGCTTCCGGCAGGGCAAGCGGAGGGGCAGGTTTCGGGTCGAGAGCCAGACCCTGTCCCCCGGTACAAACACGGGGGCCTCACTGCGGTGACGGTCAGCACTCTTCTTCTGCTGTCCACTTGCCTGACGTATTGACTCCTGGACGGCCTTCCAGGTCTCCTTAGAGCGCTGCACCCACTCCTCCACCGCAGGAGCCTCGGTGTGGCTCTGATGCCATGGTGCCAGGACCGGCTGGTACCCCAACACGCACTGAAACGGTGACATGTTGGTAGAGGAGTGGCTTAGTGAATTCTGGGCCATTTCAGCCCAGGGGATGTATCTCACCCACTCCCCTGGCTGGTCCTGGCAATAAGACCGCAGAAACCTACCCACCTCCTGGTTCACTCTCTCCACTTGCCCATTACTCTCCGGGTGATACCCCGATGTCAGGCTGACCGAGACCCCCAGACGTTCCATAAATTTCCTCCACACTCGGGAGGTAAACTGGGGACCCCGATCAGAAACAATATCCTCGGGCACCCCGTAGTGCCGGAAGACATGGGTGAAAAGAGCCTCCGCAGTCTGCAGGGCCGTAGGGAGACCGGGCAACGGGATAAGACGGCAGGACTTAGAGAACCGATCCACAATGACCAGGATCGTCGTGTTTCCCTGAGAGGGGGGAAGGTCAGAAAATAAGAAAATCCCCCGATAGATGGGTCCACGGCCGTTGTGGAACGGGGAGGGGTTGTAACTTCCCTCATGGCAGGTGCCTAGGAGCCTTACTCTGGGCGCACACCGAACAGGAGGAGACATAGAATCGCACATCCCTCACCAAGGTGGGCCACCAGTACTTCCCCCTAAGACCTCACACTGTCCTTGAAATACCCGGGTGACCCGATGAGGGTAGACTATGAGCCCATCAAATCAATTGATCACGAACAGCGAGCGGCACGTACCTACGACCTTCCGGACACTGTGGAGGCGCAGGTTCCTCCCTTAGCGCCCGCTCGATGTCCTCGTCCACCTCCCATACTACTGGTGCCACCAGCTTAGCCGCCGGAATGATGGGAGTAGGATCAATGGACCGGTCCTCTGTGTCATAGAGGCGGGACAGCGCGTCGGCCTTAGTGTTGAGGGAACCTGGTCGATACGAGATCGTAAAACGAAATCTGGTGAAATACATGGCCCACCTTGCCTGACGAGGATTCAGTCTCCTAGCTGATTGGATATACTCCAGGTTACGGTGGTCAGTCCAGATGAGGAAAGGGTGCTTAGCCCCCTCAAGCCAGTGTCTCCACACCTTCAGGGCCTCAACCATAGCCAACAACTCCCTGTCCCCCACATCATAATTCCGCTCCGCTGGCACGAGCTTCTTCAAAAAATGAGTGAATGGGTGTGGAGTCAGGCGCAGAGAGCAAAGGATGCGGGAAAAACGCGCTTTAATGTCCAAAATCAAAAAGAACAAAATAGTTATACCCAACACAGGCGTAACTATTACTACAATAAGTACCCTTAGGTAAAAATACCAGGACAGCGAGAAAACCCAACAAAACACTAACACCTCTCACAAAAACAGAAGAACAAGCCCCCCACAAACAGAAGTGGGCTAAACACCACCCTAACAACTAAACAATGAACAGGTGAAAACAATTAGACAAAACCAAACGAACACGGAACAAAGGATCGGTGGCAGCTAGTAGACCGGCGACGACGACCGCCGAGCCCACCCGAACAAGAAGAGGAGCCACCTTCGGTAATATTCGTGACATAAGGTTAGAATATAGGGTTAGGAGCTAGGGTTAGTTTTAGGGTTTCGGCTCCTGAGTGGCGCAGCCGTCTAAGGCACTACATCTCAGTGCAAGAGACGTCACTATAGTACCTGGTTCGAATCCAGGCTGTATCACATCTCGCCGTGATTGGGAGTCCCATAGGGCGGCGCACAATTGGCCCAGCGTCGTCCGGGTTTGGCCGGAGTAGGCCGTCATTGTTAATAAGAATTTGTTCTTAACTGACTTGCCTAGTTTAATAAAGGTTAAATTAATAAAATTAAATAAAATAGGGTTAAGGTTAGGGGTTAGAGAAAATAATATTTTGAATGGGACTAGATGTACAATACTGTGTGTGTGTGTGTGTGTGTGTTTGTGTGTGTGAATACCAACACAATTGCGCTCCTTGTCATCATGTGTAATTGAGATCTAAGGTGTGCCTGTTAATTTCATACAAGTGGAAACCTGATGAGCAGCAACCACAACAAAAATAAAAACAACTCTAATTATATCTAACAAATAATAGAAAGGCCTCCTGTTTCTTACCCCTCTCTCATCCTCTTTTCTTTTTCATCTCTCTCTCTCTCCCCTCTCTCTCTCTCTCTCTCTCTCTCTCATCCTCTTTTCTTTTTCATCTCTCTCCCTCTCTCTCTCTCTCTCTCTCTCTCTCATCCTCTTTTCTTTTTCATCTCTCTCTCTCTCTCTCTCTCTCTCTCTCTCTCTCTCTCTCATCCTCTTCTTTTTCATCTCTCTCTCTCTCTCTCTCTCTCATCCTCTTTTCTTTTTCATCTCTCTCTCTCTCTCTCTCTCTCATCCTCTTTTCTTTTTCATCTCTCTCTCTCTCTCTCATCCTCTTTTCTTTTTCATCTCTCTCTCTCTCTCTCTCTCTCTCATCCTCTTCTTTTTCATCTCTCTCTCTCTCTCTCATCCTCTTTTCTTTTTCATCTCTCTCTCTCTCTCTCTCTCTCTCTCTCTCTCTCTCATCCTCTTTTCTTTTTCATCTCTCTCTCTCTCTCTCATCCTCTTTTCTTTTTCATCTCTCTCTCTCTCTCTCTCTCTCTCTCATCCCCTTTTCTTTTTCATCTCTCTCTCTCTCTCTCTCTCTCTCTCATCCTCTTTTCTTTTTCATCTCTCTCTCTCTCTCATCCTCTTTTCTTTTTTCTCTCTCTCTCTCTCTCTCTCTCTCTCATCCTCTTTTCTTTTTCATCTCTCTCTCTCTCTCTCTCTCTCTCATCCTCTTTTCTTTTTCATCTCTCTCTCTCTCTCTCATCCTCTTTTCTTTTCATCTCTCTCTCTCTCTCTCTCTCTCTCATCCTCTTCTTTTTCATCTCTCTCTCTCTCTCTCTCTCTCTCTCTCATCCTCTTCTTTTTCATCTCTCTCTCTCTCTCTCTCTCTCTCATCCTCTTTTCTTTTTCATCTCTCTCTCTCTCTCTCTCTCTCTCATCCTCTTTTCTTTTTCATCTCTCTCTCTCTCTCTCTCTCTCTCTCTCATCCTCTTTTCTTTTTCATCTCTCTCTCTCTCTCTCTCTCATCCTCTTTTCTATTTAATCTCTCTCTCTCTCTCTCTCTCTCTCTCATCCTCTTTTCTTTTCATCTCTCTCTCTCTCTCTCTCTCATCCTCTTTTCTTTTTCATCTCTCTCTCTCTCTCTCTCTCTCTCTCATCCTCTTTTCTTTTTTCATCTCTCTCTCTCTCTCTCTCTCTCTCATCCTCTTTTCTTTTTCATCTCTCTCTCTCTCTCTCTCTCTCTCTCTCTCTCATCCTCTTTTCTTTTTCATCTCTCTCTCTCTCTCTCTCTCTCTCTCATCCTCTTTTCCTTTTCATCTCTCTCTCTTTCTTTCTTTCTTTCTTTCTTTCTTTCTTTCTTTCTTTCTTTCTTTCTTTCTTTCTTTCTTTCTCTCTCTCTCTCTCATCCTGTTTTCCCCTCTCTCCCTATCTCTCTCTACCTCTCTCTACGTCTCTCTCCCTCTCTCTCCCTCCCTCTGTCTCTGGCCTGCTTTGCCTTGCTCCTGACTGTTTAGAGGTGGTAGGCTCTATGCATATGTATAGGGGCTAGACTGTGGATCGTGACGTGATGTGACACGCGGATGACAAGATCAAAGAGCTCCATCTGATCTGGTGAAAACAGACGCAATACCCCCTCTCATCCATACCAAACCCCCACTGATCAGTCTACTGCAGGCACCATGCCTCCTCAACACTCACTCACACACACACACACACGCACACACACAGAGAGAGAAAGAGGCAGGCAGAAAAAGAGGCCCATGTTAAGGCCTAGCGCTGAAATGGCGCCCCACGATAAAAATGGCCCCGTTTAGCTCATAAAACAGGAGTGTTGTGTATAATATTCACAGTAAAAGACAGCATTTCTTCATTCATCTTATTTACCTCTCCCACAGCGGGGGACTGGCTCTTGCAGAAATACTATAGAGAGAGAGAAAGAGAGAGGGAAGGAGAAATAGACATATATCTATTGTCAGGATGAGATCTTTGGCAAGTCACAGCATGGAGCGAATGAATGGGAAGATGTTGAATATGCCTGCGAGATTAGGCCAAGGTGATATAGACACTTTTTTTTAGAATGTGTGTTTGAGTGGTTGTGGTATTGGATGTTGAAGCTGCCGTCTCCTAAGACTGGGAGGATAGTGGGACGCGACAAGCGTATCTGTGAGCGAGATAGATTTGTCCTCCTTTGAATGTAGAATGATATACACTCACGTTCAAACGTTTGGGGTCACTTAGAAATGTCCATTTTTGTAAGAAAAGCAAATGTTTTTGTCCATTTAAGAGCAAATTGATCAGAACTACAGTGTAGACATTGTTAATGTTGTAAATGACTATTGTAGCTGGAAATGGCAGATTTGAATGGAATGTCTACATAGGCGTACAGAGGACCATTATCAGCAACCATCACTCCTGTGTTCCAATGGCACGTTATGTTAGCTAATCCAAGTTTATCATCATTAGAAAACTATTTTGGAATTATCTTAGCACAGCTGTTGTTCTGATTAAAGAAGCAATAAAACTGTCGTTCTTTAGACTAGTTGAGTATCTGGAGCATCAGCATTTGTGTGTTCGATTACAGGCTCAAAATGTCCAGAAACAAAGACTTTCTTCTGAAACTCGTCAGTCTATTCTTGTACTGAGAAATGAAGGCTATTCCATGCGAGAAATTGACAAGAAACTGAAGATCTCGTACAATACTGTGTACTACTCCCTTTACAGAGCAGCGCATACGGTAGTGTATCAGGCAAGTACGTGTGTGTCCCTGTCTCTCTCTCCCTCTCACTCCTGTCTCTCTCTTCTCTCTCTCTTACTCCCCACCACCTATGTCTCTCTCTCCCACTCACTCCTGACTCTCTCTCCCTCCCTCTCACTCCTGTCTTTCTCTCTCTCTCTCTCTCTCCCTCTCACTCCTGACTCTCTCTCTGTCTCCCTCTCACTCCTGACTCTCTCTCTCTCTCTCTCTCTCCCTCTCACTCCTGTCTCTCTCTCTCTCTCCCTCTCACTCCTGACTCTCTCTCTCTCTCACTCTCCCAATTCCTTCTCCCCCTTTCTCCCCCTCTCTCTCCACAAGGAAAACGTATGAGTTTGAATTATTGATTTGGACACATGCTCCACGCTGCTAGAAGTCATTATTTGTTCAGGTGAGTGTCAACATGGCGTGCTATGAAACAGATACCAGAGGCATTAAACAACACAATCGGACCTTAAAAGACGCCGTCCTCGCTAAAATAACACGCTCTCACGAGTCTCGGCACAAGACAAATGCTCCCGAAAATCTGACTTCACTAGTTTATGGCACACACATTTTTCATTCTCCAGCTAGGCAAAATTCTAGTGGTGGCCTAAAGATGAATTTGACCGGGTGGTATTCTATTGTTTTAACTAATGCTTGTGGCTTGTAGCTTAATTAGACAGCTATGAATCTGGGACTGAGCACCCAACTCTGACCTGGAAGTATATAGGCCTATATACAGACGCAGTATATAGGCCTATATGTGAAGCATCGTTGGCCTCTGTGGAGAAGAGCTCTTTCCCATCAACTGTGCTTCATGTCATCGCACAAAGACTGGCACGTCGTGCGGAGGATCAGAGGGAACGAGAGATACTAGGGAGAGATGGCTTGTGAGAAAGGGAAACTGTGTTTTAAGAGATGGGCGTGGAAGAAAGATGAGGAATAACGGAGAAGAGGAGTTAGAGGCATATAGCCAGGTAGGAGGTCAAGTCTGATCTAGCTTTTCATTTAGCCTACAGTATTCCTGTTGGCCCTGGCTAAGTGGTGGGAGGCCCCCGTACAGGGCAACTCTACTCCCCCTACTGGCCCGGTGTGTGTGTGTGTGTGTGTGTGTGTGTGTGTGTGTGTGTGTGTGTGTGTGTGTGTGTGTGTGTGTGTGTGTGTGTGTGTGTGTGTGTGTGTGTGTGTGTGTGTGTGTGTGTGTGTGTGTGTGTGTGTATGCGTGTGCGTGTGTGCGTGCGTGTGTGTGTGGACTGTAACAGAATTTCTCCAGTCCTCTGGGCCCTGGTGCAAAGCAGAGAATAAATGGTGGAGGTGGCAGGCCTGGACAGAAAAATCAATGCCTGCTTATACAGACATGACACGCCAGGAGCCCCAGCAATCTCTGTGTGTGTGTGCTCCTACTTCCTCCCTTCCCTACTTTACAGTCTTGGGTTTCTACCTTTTACCTCAGCTTTGGGACTAAATAACTCTCTCTTCTTTTTTTTCCCTCCCTCCCTCCCTCCCTCCCTCCTTCCCTCCCTCCCTCCCTCCCTCCCTCCCTCCCTCCCTCCCTCCCTCCCTCCCTCCCTCCCTCCCTCCCTCGTAGGAAGTTTGAGTGTGATCTGTGCGACCGGTCGTTCAGTGAGAAGTGGGCTCTGAACAACCACATGAAGCTGCATACGGGGGACAAGCCCCATAAGTGTGCCTGGCCATCCTGCCACTACGCCTTCCTCACCCTGTCTGCCATGAAAGACCACTACAGGACACACACAGGTGAGATGCAACACGCCCACACACACACACATTGTCTACTGTACTGTACACACACACACCAATACCAATACATGCAGTGAATGACTACATGTCCACACAGGTGAGACACACCTTCAGGGTGCCTACCTACACTACATATATACTGAGAGTAAGAATCAGTCAGAAATTAACAAAGTGCCTGTTTGGTGTGGCCAGACTGTTTGCTTTAGGTGTCAGTCCGTCAGTCAACCTACTCCTTGACTCCCTTTTCAAGTCAATGACTAAAGCGAGCAGAAGGCAGGACGGCAGGCACGGGGGGCTGGTCTCGGTATGACAGGCTGAGTGAGCGCCAGCATGAGAACGGTCCATCCGTCACGCGGGCCCCTCTCGCAGTGGCACGGCGCCACCGACATAATTAGACCTTTTTTATTTTCATTTGTTTCCCCGAGAACCGTCACTCGCCGTCAGCCGGGGCCCGACCGTCACTCTGCTCCAAGCGCCTAGGTGTCACTTGTTGCAACAGGGAGGGGTAGGGAGAGAGAGAGAGGGGTAGGGAGAGAGAGAGAGGGGTAGGGAGAGAGAGAGAGGGGTAGGGGGGGAGAGAGAGAGGGGTAGGGAGAGAGAGAGAGGGGTAGGGAGAGAAAGAGAGGGGTAGGGAGAGAAAGAGAGGGGTAGGGAGAGAAAGAGAGGGGTAGGGAGAGAGAGAGAGGGGTAGGGAGAGAGAGAGAGGGGTAGGGAGAGAGAGAGAGGGGTAGGGAGAGAAAGAGAGGGGTAGGGAGAGAGAGAGAGAGGTAGGGAGAGAGAGAGCGGTAGGGAGAGAGAGAGAGAGGTAGGGAGAGAGAGAGAGCGGTAGGGAGAGAGAGAGAGCGGTAGGGAGAGAGAGAGAGCGGTAGGGGGAGAGAGAGAGAGCGGTAGGGAGAGAGAGAGAGCGGTAGGGGGAGAGAGAGAGAGAGGTAGGGAGAGAGAGAGAGAGCGGTAGGGAGAGAGAGAGAGTGGTAGGGAGAGAGAGAGAGGGGTAGTTAGAGAGAGAGGGGTAGGGGGAGAGAGATAGGAGTAGGGAGGGAGAGAGAGAGAGGGGTAGGGAGAGAGAAAGAGGGGTAGGGAGAGAGAAAGAGGGGTGGGGAGAGGGGGAGAGAGAGCGGTAGGGAGAGAGAGAGAGAGAGAGGTAGGGAGAGAGAGAGCGGTAGGGAGAGAGAGAGAGCGGTAGGGAGAGAG
>NC_056431.1:25971112-25981112 GCF_018296145.1 Oncorhynchus tshawytscha
TGTACTTTCTTGGGTGCCCTGAAGCCTTCTTCACAACAATTGATCCGCTCTTCTTGAAGTTCTTGATGATCCGATAAATGGTTGATTTAGGTGCAATCTTACTGGCAGCAATATCCTTGCCTGTGAAGCCCTTTTTGTGCAAAGCAATGATGACGGCACGTGTTTCCTTGCAGGTGACCATGGTTGACAGAGGAAGAACAATGATTCCAAGCACCACCCTCCTTTTGAAGCTTCCAGTCTGTTATTCGAACTCAATCAGCATGACAGAGTAATCTCCAGCCTTGTCCTCGTCAACACTCACACCTGTGTTAATGAGAGAATCACTGACATGATGTCACCTAGTCCTTTTGTGGCAGGGCTGAAATGCAGTGGAAATGTTTTTGGGGGAATTCAGTTCATTTGCATGGCAAAGAGGGACTTGGCAATTAATTGCAATTCAACAACCAACACCTTCGAAAAGGAAAGTCTCCCCTTTCCATATTCGTAACATATTAGGTTCGGTCTGGACAGTCAGTTTTGTGAGAAGACCTCTTTGAAATGAGGACCAAACAACCAACACCGTTTTAAACATCTGTTATACTGGGTATGGACCATCACCTGGGTCCTGTTCAGTAGAGGAAACATTTTGAAGTAATAAAAGAGGATGTACATTCTGAACTGGACAAAACGTTTTGTTGTCTGTTGTGAAACGTTTTGCTGTCTGTTGCGAAGCGAGAGAGAGAGAGAGAGAGAGAGAGAGAGAGAGAGAGAGAGAGAGAGAGAGAGAGAGAGAGAGAGAGAGAGAGAGAGAGAGAGAGAGAGAGAGAGAGAGAGAGAGAGAGAGAGAGAGAGAGAGAGAGAGAGAGAGAGAGAGAGAGAGAGAGAGAGAGAGAGAGAGAGAGAGAGAGATGAAAAAGAAAAGACAGGGACACAGACAGAGAGACAGAGAGAGAAGTAGAGAGAGAGACAGAGACAGAGACAGAGAGAGAGAGAGATCAGGCTGTTAATGACAGAGCCAGATGCAGGGAGAGAGGAGAGGCACACTGCGTGGTAAAAAACCCGCTGGAGTGATCAGCTCAGCCCCATCTGGAAGGCATCGGACAGAAATGAAGTTGTACAAAACCATCCCATTGATAATAAAGCTAATTTTTATGGCTCTGACAAGTATGTAATTATGTTCAGCGGTGCTTTTCAGATTTTATCACAGTCAATAAACCACACTGGCAATTTCTGTCCCATTTGACATATTTACATGGATACATTTGATAGGAGGAATTAGTTAACTGTGAGAGCCTTGATGGATATACACTAGTGATCTGTGACTTTTCCCTCCGCTTTCATCTGTTAATGAACACTCTCTCTCTCTCTGTGTGTTGATGATGTTGTCCCTACTCCTTCTTCCTCTGTTGACTCTGTAATGTTGTCCACCCCCCCCCCTCATTCCCGCCCCCTACAGGAGAAAAGTCCTTCCTGTGCGATCTCTGTGGTTTTGCGGGTGGCACGCGACACGCCCTCACCAAGCATCGCCGGCAACACACAGGTGAGCCACACGACGCTAGAGCTGCACACATCCAGCATCTGACATACACACACAGACACACACACACACACACACACAGTCTGACATGTTGCTGTCAGTGATAGACATGTGTAGCAGTATGGATGACTGAATCTGAGACATTTTTAATTTAGGTTATCATTTCACCATGTCATTCTATTTCTTAGGAAAATTGCATTTTTCAGATATGCCGTCAATAACAAGTGCTTTTTGGAAATTGGGAAAGTGAAACAAATCCTGTTAACCGTTCGTCTGGCAGGCGCCCAAGGATCAAGCATCCCGTTATAAATATTCATTTAGATATTCATAATTTTGATTTCTTTTGCTGTCGCATTTTGACAGTCATTTGCATTTACCCAACACTCTTACTTTTTGTCCTCTCTTGTCAAGTTTCAATTCCAATAAATACATCTTGGCAACCTATTGTCGGACACACTGTCCAGACTACAGGTGTCATCAGTCAATGTCTCTTTTTCAGATCAGGCCTGGGTTCAAATAGGATTTGAAGTCCTTTCAAATGCTTTAGATGACTGGGTCTCAACTAGTTTTGCCTCGGGACCCAAATTGAACCCAGGTTGTCTCAGTTGCGACCCAATATTCACATCGCGGAAAAGAATCGCCAAAATACAATATCTGTAAAACAATTTTTTTTATGCTATGTTGTTAGTAAATGTAGCAAATGTATGACAAGGGAAACAACATTCCCTGTTCTTTCATTGACAATAATAACAATTCTCCCATATTCTTGATGAAGAATGTTCATAAATTCACTGGTTTGAGACCACAAAATCAACCAATAATTACGCTGCTAATGGCTCTATGTTGAAAATACTGTGATCGAAGAAAAACATTTCAGAGATTCAATTACATCAACAAAGACAATGGTTCATTATAAAGTTCTACACACTTTCTACCTGGCTTAAGTTCAGAGTGGAGTTTTTTCCCCTCATAAAGAATATATATTTGTTTGTTGCTCAGACACCCGCTGACAATCGCTGCTTTAGGTGGCCTTGATTGAGCTTTCCTGGCACAATTGAATTATTGGAATAGTCGCAGAATTGCTCAAAACTTATTTGAACGATTTCAACCACTTTCCCACTAGCACTGACTTTGCTAATAACGATTTTGTTTAGGGGCTATGATTGTGATATGTTGTTGTCTCATCTAGCCATGTTACGATGCATGGACTAATGTAAGTCGCTCTGGACAAGAGCGTCTGCTAAATGATTCATATGTTAAACGTAAATGCCTGTGTTAGACTGAGATTCCACTTGAGATGGACAGTGATTCTGTATTTCTCTCTGTCCGTCTTCCTGTCCGCCCTTCCCTCATCGTCCCTGTCTGTCTCTCTGTCCGTCTTCCTGTCCGCCCTTCCCTCATCGTCCCTGTCTGTCTTCCTGTCCGCCCTTCCCTCATCGTCCCTGTCTGTCTCTCTGTCCGCCCTTCCCTCATCGTCCCTGTCTGTCTCTCTGTCCGTCTTCCTGTCCGCCCTTCCCTCATCGTCCCTGTCTGTCTTCCTGTCCGCCCTTCCCTCATCGTCCCTGTCTGTCTCTCTGTCTGTCTTCCTGTCCGCCCATCCCTCATCGTCCCTGTCTGTCTCTCTGTCTGTCTTCCTGTCCGCCCTTCCCTCATCGTCCCTGTCTGTCTTCCTGTCCGCCCTTCCCTCATCGTCCCTGTCTGTCTCTCTGTCTGTCTTCCTGTCCGCCCTTCCCTCATCGTCCCTGTCTGTCTCTCTGTCTGTCTTCCTGTCCGCCCTTCCCTCATCGTCCCTGTCTGTCTTCCTGTCCGCCCTTCCCTCATCGTCCCTGTCTGTCTTCCTGTCCGCCCTTCCCTCATCGTCCCTGTCTGTCTCTCTGTCTGTCTTCCTGTCCGCCCTTCCCTCATCGTCCATGTCTGTCTTCCTGTCCGCCCTTCCCTCATCGTCCCTGTCTGTCTCTCTGTCTGTCCCCCCAGGAGAACGGCCATTCAAGTGTCAGCTGTGCGGCTTCGCCTCCACCACCCAGTCCCACTTGACCCGCCACAAGCGCGTGCACACAGGGGAGAAGCCCTACCGATGCCCCTGGTGCGACTACAGGTACCGGCTCATTGGGCTCGCCCACGCATGGATGGACAGATGGCAGGGGTTGATGGGCAGGAGGACTGTGGGTTTAATCACACACGCACGCACACACACACACAGGTCGGATCTCCCACAGGCTTCATCATCACATCACTCTGCAATCATCAGCAGGCTACAGCCACCAGCCGCTGGCAGGTCTCTGTCATTAAAACACCATCACAGACCATCAGTAATTACACAGGAAATTGTCGGTGAAATTGGGAAAACTTTTGGCAACGTTGCACTCCTCCATCTCGCTTTCTCTTCCTCTTCTTCGTCCTCTTCCTCCCCCTCTCAGGTGTGGTGGAAGTGTGAAAGGAAGGCTCCCGGCGTCAGTTTTAGAGGAACTAAAATGACATGGACAGGCTGTTTGTTGTGGTTGGCTCTATAAGGATATGCAAGGCTGTTGGGATTGGGAATGTATTATTCAGATACTAAAATAAAAGTGAGATGTTCCAATCTCGGGTTAATATCTTTAGGAACATCAGAGGGAGAAATACCCCCCCCCCCAAAGCTCAATATCCTTAAACATTAACGGGACCACAATACCAATTGCTATTCTTTGTTCTTTAACATAATTCAGAAACACTCTACCACGGTGAAGCTTGTCTTCTGTAGGAAGGCAATGGTTTAGCATGTGAGGTGTTAGATCTTATTTATACGCATTTTACACTCAATTCACATCCTGTTTATCAAGGGAAGGGTAGTATTTGACGTTTAAAAGCACTTTGGGGAGGCGACAGAGGGAACCGGATCAACTGCTCCTCTAGCTGATACCAAATGATCGTTACAGATTGTGGCAAATGAAACGGCAAATTAGAAGACCAATTAACATTTTTGTTTTGGCCCCTGTGGGTACGGAGGGCAGAGGGAGGGGCTGGAGAGGGTAGCAGCTCGCAACCCCTGCTGGGCTCCTCGTGTGTGTCGGAGGAATTGAACATGGACACCAGGTAGTCACGAGGGGCCTAACTCTGTGCTCCGAATCTTCCACCCTGGATACATTTGTAAACCTCCAATGTCTCAATGACTTCAATGACTTCACACAAATAAGGATGTGCTAGTCAAGACACTGTCAACATTTGAGCGTGAACAGGATATCTCATGATATATAGAATTTGATATACCATTATAACGCTTGCAACTTGTAATTATATTATGTTTATAATTATATCGTAATACATTTACTATACTGGACAAAAAATATAAACGCAACATGCAAAAATAAAAAAAATGCTACTGAGTGACAGTTCATAAAAGGAAATCTGTCATTTGAAATAAATTCATTAGGCTCTAATGTATGGATTTTACATGACTAGGCAGGGGCGCAGAGATGGGTGGGCCTCGGAGGGCGTAGGCCCACCGACTGGGGAGCCAGGCCCAGCCAATTAGAATGAGTTTTTCCCAAAAAATAAATTTATTACAGACATAAATATCAGTTGTGTGAGAACTGCACAGTGGCCTTTTATTGTCCCCAGCGCAAGGTACACCTATGTAATAATCATGCTGTTAAATCAGCTTCTTGATATGCCACACCTGTCAGGGCAAAGGAGAAATGCCCACTAACAGGGATGTAAAGAAATTTGTGCACAACATTTGAGAGAAATACGCTTTTTGTGTGTATGGATAATTTCAGGGAACTTTGATTTCGGCTTATGAAACCAACATGTTGTGTTTATATTTTTGTTCAGTATATATTGTTTAATCTTATATTGGTATAAAATAGTAGATGTGTCGCTGACATCTATGAAATCCTCAATGCAAATTCTTTACCTTATCCTCAAATGAATGTGAAATATAACTTTTTGTATTGTATTATTGAAAGTTCAAACAATTATGTTTGGAAGATGAAGGTAATTACTGTCAGATATGATTAGCAATCATATTTCAAAGGGATAACTGGGCGGCAGGGTAGCCTAGTGGTTAGAGTGTTGGACTAGTAACCGAAAGGTTGCAAGTTCAAATCCCAGAGCCGACTAGGTACAAATCTGTCGTTCTGCCCCTGAACAGGCAGTTAACCCACTGTTCCTAGGCCGTCGTTGAAAATAAGAATTTGTTCTTAACTGACTTGCCTAGTTAAATAAAGGTAAAATAAAAAAATATACATTCTCAAAGGCTATATACAGTATACCTCATTTTGCAGGCCAAAACCTCATACCACATTATGACTATTGTTCTCAATGAATAGACACTCATTATAGCTACTAAGGCATCATGACTGGCATAATTGATATCCTCCCTTTAACTCTTTAGATCAGCATCCTCTGTATGCACGTTTTCAATCTGCCTGCCTGCGAAAAGAGCTACTTTGAGCTAATTCGAGGTAGCGCTAACTTTCGAGGCCCGCCGCACGGCTGGCGGTGGGAGTCGCGGGGCCAGGTGACCCTGTGAAGTGTTGGGAGAGGCGGAGAGCATGGCGTGGATGAGCGTTAATGATGTCTAGGCCGTCTCTTTGCCGTCGCAGATGCCTACCGCCATTCTTGAAACACAAAGACGCACATTTTAAATCCACCGCTAACGAACAGCCTCAATTACTAGCCTCATTACCAAATGCAGTCGTCGACGAAGAAGATATGGAAATGTTTTAGAAAAAGAATAAAAAGACGGAGCGAATCACGACGATATCTCGGCAGCGGGGTTGATTCCCATGTCGCTGCTCACGGACGTGGAGAGAGTTGAAAGGCGGCCGTTGGACTAATTAATATTGGCCATCGTCGGAGGACTGTGTGGGCCTTTCTTTTAGCCTGACACCTGCTGACTCCTAAACGCACACGATGTTGTTTTAATATGGCAATTACGCCATTACCATATCTGAGAGATAGAAGCGCTCCCCCGGGATCCCACCCTCACACTGTTCTTTAGAACCGTTTCATATCTGACTCTGAATGGATGCATTTATTCCACTGGCCTGGAATAAGAAATCAGTTCATTTGTCTTGAATATAAATGATATTATGTTTTTTTTTTTTTGTTAACGATTTATGATTATTCTTATTATTTTCCTGACGGTGAACGAGGACCTCTCTATCTGAATGGAAGTTTTGAAATAACTTTTAAGTGGCCGAGGAAAATTCTGAATTGAAAATGTCGGATAGTTACTTGCTGGGTGGTATTTATTGCTCCTGTTTGTGTGCGTTACTCACTGTAGGCCGGCCATACGCCATGATTTGTCAAGTGACTGAAAATGCTATATACTTCATTTGCGATGTTGATGTTAATTCGGTTGTGGAGTCTCGGTCTGTAAAAAGGAGGAGGCCTATCCTGTATGGGTTTTAGCATTAGGTGGAGGGTAGTTACATCCCTGTGGGCAATCCTCATCCACTGTCCCAGGGTCTTAATGGAGCGGTTACTGCACTGAGTACAGATAGACACGTCTACAGCGAAAGGCACGGTGAAAAAGAGCTTGTCCCATTCCTGGACCTCTAAGGAGAACACCTCACATTTGACCCTACCCGACGCAACTGGCTTCATGGAGGGACGTTTTCACCATTCACCAGCAGGTGTTTTGATGTGTTTATGTGTAAAACACAGAAAGGGGCGGGTCCTCTGCATAGTATATTATGAAGTCCCGGGAGGGGGGGCAGGACTGCTAAGACCCTTGATGGAGGGAGGTGTCTCGGCAAAAGTGAAAACAAATTCTACCCTTGCCTGGCGTGAGCTATGGTACCCGTGAGCCTTTATTGTCCCAGCCAAGGTGATAAGGGAGAAGGGATTGCATATTATGCTGTCCGGGAATGTCAGCCCGAGACCAAGCACGAGTGCCTCATCCATCACGCATGATGGTGTGTGTGTGTGTGTGTGTGTGTGTGTGTGCGCGTGTGTGCGTGCGAATGAAAGTGCCGCGTCTCCTGCACTGCACATGGTTACATAATGTGGTAACCGTTGTATCTGTTGATTGGGGTTATGTCGGTGTGTGTTACTTTTACTTGAGCTCCGTTTTGAAAATCCTCAGCGCCCAGAATCACGTCCAGTAGCTGGCCGGTGGATACCAGATTTGGGTCAGGGTTCCGAGATTACAAACACGGTAGACTTCGTCGAAATACGGTGTAAAAATGTCGTTTTTAACTTTCACCGTGTTGCAGGAGTTTCATACTCCTAGAGTGGAACGTCTGCAACATGCAAGAGGTACCAAGGGCTGTGTGAAAACGACAACAGTGCATCCACAGCATGTAAATGTATCTCACAAATTGTAGAATTGTTTATCATTGTTTACCACTTTGCCCCCCCCCCCTTTTTGGATTGTGTGTATTGCGTCGTCACAGGGGCTTTAAGAGTCTCTCCAAATATGTAAACTCCTTAAACATGCTCCCTCAGCACCACCACTAAATTGTTTGCGTTCAATCCACTTGATTCATGTTGTTAGTGTCAATAGAACAAAACCAAAGCGTCAGTACAGGAAACCTTCCAAGGGGAGCATCCTCGATCGTTTGGGGGATTTTCTTCTTCTCCTTCCTGTCTTTTTTTTACTCTTCGTTTGATCTTTTTATCTTCTAATTGAATCAACTGTTCCTCCTTTTTTAATCGTTGTCTGTTCATCTCCCAACAGATCCAACTGTGCGGAGAACATCCGAAAGCACATCCTGCACACGGGGAAGCACGAGGGAGTGAAGATGTACAACTGCCCCAAGTGTGACTACGGCACCAACGGCCCCATGGACTTCAGGAACCATCTGAAGGAGCATCACCCCGACATCGAGAACCCTGACCTGGCCTACCTGCATGCAGGTAGGAGTACCCCTATCTACACACAGGTAGTAGTACCCCTATCTACACACAGGTAGGAGTACCCCTATCTACACACAGGTAGTAGTACCCCTATCTACACACAGGTAGGAGTACCCCTATCTACACACAGGTAGGAGTACCCCTATCTACACACAGGTAGGAGTACCCCTATCTACACACAGGTAGGAGTACCCCTATCTACACACAGGCAGGAGTACCCCTATCTACACACAGGCAGGAGTACCCCTATCTACACACAGGCAGGAGTACCCCTATCTACACACAGGCAGGAGTACTCCTATCTACACACAGGCAGGAGTACCCCTATCTACACACAGGCAGGAGTACCCCTATCTACACACAGGCAGGAGTACCCCTATCTACACACAGGCAGGAGTACCCCTATCTACACACAGGCAGGAGTACCCCTATCTACACACAGGCAGGAGTACTCCTATCTACACACAGGCAGGAGTACCCCTATCTACACACAGGCCTGCGAGTGAACATACAAACAAACAAACAAACAAACACATACTGATCTTCCTTGCTCTGGGTAACAGCTCCCCTGACACCTCTCTCTCTACCTCTCTCTCTCTCTCTCTCTCAGGGGAGGGGTATCATGTGTGTGTAGATGGTAGGTAGAGAAAGCTGCTGTATTTGGTGATGCCTGTAAAGCCACTGACAGCCAGTGCTGGATGTAATAATACAGTGCCCTGCCAATCACTCCTCCTTCTTCCCTCCACCTCCTCCTTCTCCTCCTCTGCCTCCTGTTGCTCCTCCTCCACCCTCCTCCTCCTCCTCTACCCCCTCCTCCTCCTCCTCCTCTACTCCCTCCTCCTCTACCCCTCCTCCTCCTCTACTCCCTCCTCCTCGTCCTCTACCCCCTCCTCCTCCTCCTCCTCCTCCCTCCTCCTCCTCCTCCTCCTCCTCTACCCCCTCCTCCTCCTCCACCCTCCTCCTCCTCTACCCCCTCCTCCTCAACCCTCCTCCTCCTCTACCCCCTCCTCCTAATCCCCTCCTCTACCCCTCCTCTTCTACCCCCTCCACCCTTCTCCTCCACCCTCCTCCTCCTCCTCTACCCCCTCCTCCTCCACCCTCCTCCTCCTTCTCTACCCCTTCCTCCTCTACCCCCTCCACCTCATCCACTCTCCTCCTCCTCCTCCTCTAACCCCCCCCTCCTCCTCCAGAACAAATCTGTTCGTCCTCTATTGGATCTATCTTTTGTGTTGAGTGTTCTTCCTGTGTCCTTGAAGGCCCCAAATCCAATCTAGAGAGTTGAATGTCCTTCTCTGGAACCCGAAAGGACACCTTTTATCCTGTTATCCCTCTGACCTGGTGCCCTCTGGATAGTAAAGCATGTGGGTAGCTAGCCGCTCCAGTCCAAGCCTGCGTCCCAAATGGTGCCCTGTTCCCTATTTCCTGCACTCCTTTTGACCAGGGTCCATAAGGGCTCTGGTCAAAAACAGTGCCCGGGACACAGACCAGGACAGACGTTGGCCAGGAGAGGATACCATTACTGGGGTGAGGAACATGGCCATAGAGCATGGAGAAGGAAACACTGTGGCTTTATTTCTTTAGTTTCTATGGAGACAGGATGGATCTGTGTTCTGTCCCTGTGTGCTGAATCTGCTGACTGTTCAC
>NC_056431.1:25986112-25991112 GCF_018296145.1 Oncorhynchus tshawytscha
CACACACAGACACACATACTCAAACACACACCACACCTCCGTGTGGTGTGAGTGACAGCTACAGGGGTGTTTCCCAAGAGGCACCTCTCTCCCGGCACGGGGCGTTGGATATGGGACCAGCCGGCTCGTATAAGACCTTCTCCATTATTCAGTCACCCATCTCCCCTCGCTACAGACACTGCTATAGACAGTAGACAGAGCTGCCTTTACGACTAGGCCTCAGTCTGCCTGCCTACTAACAGCGATGGGCAGAAAAAGATGAGAGGGTGGGGGCTAATAAGAGAGAGAGAGGGAGGGGGATAGAGCGATATAGAGAGGGAGTTAGGGAGGGAGGGAGGGACAGAGAGAGAGAGGGAGGGGGATAGAGCGATATAGAGAGGGAGGGACAGAGAGAGAGAGGGAGGGGGATAGAGCGATATAGAGAGGGAGTTAGAGAGGGAGGGAGGGAGGGACAGAGAGAGAGAGAGAGAGAGAGAGAAAGAGGGATTGTGGTAGAGAGGAGTATTGGTTTGCGATTGTGTCTGTCTCGCACCGGTCCCCCTTTTTGACTCGGTCAACACAAGCCTTATAACACCACCGTGTTGCTCTTTGTCTGGGGGAATGGAGTGGAGTGAAACACACTTCCTCTATCTCTCCCCTAACCATTAACCCCCATCAGTACTGGAGCCCTTGACCTTCAGCTCGAGATAATCTACATGGGGTGTCAGGTAGCCTAGAGGTTAGATCGTTGGGGCATTAACCAAAAGGTCACTGGTTCGAATAACCGGGGCAACAAATTGAAAAATCTGTATGTGCACTTGAGCAAGGGCCTTAACTGTAATTTGCCCCTGTGGCAGCGTATTATTCTTGCTGACCCTGTAAAACAACACATTTCACTGCACCTATCCGATCTATGTAGCGATAAGACATGATAGACTTTCAATACTTGTTTTTTTTTTTACATGGGCCACGCTCAGAAGACAAACATTCTAGGACGTTGCAGATGGAAATGTGATGAACACGGTTTACACAATCCTCCTATTCTACCGGTTAGTGCTACCCGGGATCCTTGGGACGTCCCTACCCTATAACCTTTCACCCTAACCTTAACCCTAACCTTAACCCTTACTTTAACCGTTTAAAATGTCGACTTCAATAGAGTACCACAGTATGAGTCATACTACTCATAAAACCTAAGGGTCAAACAAGGAAATGGTTCCAATTGCGAGACTGACGAATCGAAGTAAAGGTAGGAATCTCGGTATTAACTATCTAATGTTAGCAAAATGTTGTGATTCATAAATTGGCAATTAAACAAAAAGGTGTCAGCTAGCGATGCCTTGCAGGAGCTTGCAGGGATTTGTAGTCTTGTATGATGTCTACTTTGGTATTAATTAACATGTTTGAATCTGAGAGTAAATAGAGCCGAATATATTGATAAAAGTCTACTTGTCCGAGAGCGATTTACAGCGATTTAAATCGCGATTTATCTGTTCTCCACCACACATTTCTGTCTATCTAAACATTCTTGCAACGTTACATTCACCTGAACGAGGCCCCCGGACCGGTGATGGTAATAAAAACATGGCTGCTTATTGGCTTCCTGTTCTATCCAGGAAGGTTTTGGTCTTACTTCCCAACCAACAGACCAATTGCCATTTAAAAAAAAAACAGAGTCCCATGATTCTTGTTACGGTGCCCCTGTTAGGAGCTTTCACTGCGTTTCTTTTTGTTCTCCCAACATAATTGAATCCCCTGGCTGCTCATCACTGGGCTAATTTGACCCAATGTGCAGCACTTGGTAATCAGAGTGCTGCCTATTAGGCTATCAGACCCCAATTAAGTGTCCTCTTATTTCCACATAACGAGCGCCTCTGTTATTGTATTTTCCTTTATAGTGCTCAGGCTTTGTTTGGCTAATTTTGTAATGAGAGAGCGAGAGCGAGAGAGAGCGAGAGAGAGAGCGAGAGAGAGAGAGAGAGAGAGAGAGAGCATTGTAAGATAGGGAAGGGAAGAGTGAAAGTTTAACATTCTCTCTGTCTTTCACACACGCCCACACACACGTAGCACACATGCTCTCTCTCTCTTTCTCCCCACTGACTGTATCTATGGCACTGTCTTGTTCTCTCTTTTTGTCTCAGTCCTGTGTAAGTGACTAGAGCTGTGTGTGAAAGGAGCCCATGGAGAACAATAGCAGAGTGTCTTGTGTGCGTGTGCATGCATGCTTCTGTGTGTGTGTGTATGGTGTTGGTTTCGGTTCCCCGTAGCCTAATTAAAGGGTGAGGAAAGCCACTCACAGAGAGATTAAACCTAAAAGGGCAAATTAGCACTAAAAAGGGGTGTGACAAATCCACACACAGGCACAGGCCATGAAATCTCTCTTGACACCTGTGAAAAGAAGGGGGGGATGAATAACAAAAAATGTGTTTCTGGAGTCTGTGCATTTTTAATGAGAGATTTCAGCGTGGTTCGCTAGTTGGGCTATATGCCTCAGACTGTGTGTCTATCAGGGCAGACTCCAGAGTATTGGGGCTGGACTCCATAACCTGAACAGACTCCAGAGTATTGGGGCTGGACTCCATAACCTGAACAGACTCCAGAGTATTGGGGCTGGACTCCATAACCTGAACAGACTCCAGAGTATTGGGGCTGGACTCCATAACCTGAAGAGACTCCAGAGTATTGGGGCTGAACTCCATAACCTGAAGAGACTCCATAGTATTGGGGCTGGACTCCATAACCTGAAGAGACTCCAGAGTAGTGGGGCTGGACTCCATAACCTGAAGAGACTCCAGAGTAGTGGGGCTGGATAAAGAGTAGGTTGTGTGCGCTTCCGTATGTGTGTGTTTAAAAGACACATTCGCTAAGCATCTATTTCCCTGTGGCTGAAAATTCGGACACACATACTCATGCATAGACATACAGACAGACGGACGGACGGACGGACGGACGGACGGACGGGAAGACGGACAGCTATAAGCCGAAGCCATACCACTCACACAGAGATACACGTATGTATGACCTGCTTAAAACGAGTCAGAGAGAGGGAGAGAAAGGGGGAATGAGATAGGGGCATAACCAGTTCAAGGAGGCGAGCCCCAGTCACTGCTTGGTGGGACATTATGTTAAGCAGGGTGATTATGGATGTGACACTCTTCTGTCTAATCTGTGTCCACAAGGTTCAGAGAATCCATCCCTCTTACATACACCCTCCTATCTCCCATACACATACACCCTCCTATCTCCCATACACATACACCCTCCTATCTCCCACACACACACCCTCCTATCTCCCCACACACACACCCTCCTATTTCCCATACACCCTCCTATTTCCCATACACATACACCCTCCTATCTCCCATACACATACACCGTCCTATCTCCCACACACACACACCCTCCTATCTCCCCACACACACCCTCCTATCTCCCACACACACACACACACACACACACTCCTATCTCCCACACACATACACCCTCCTATTTCCCATACACATACACCCTCCTATCTCCCATACACATACACCCTCCTATCTCCCATACATACACCCTCCTATCTCCCATACATACACCCTCCTATCTCCCACACACACACCCTCCTATCCCCATACACATACACCCTGCTATCTCCCAAACACAAACCCTCCTACACACATACCCTCCTATCTCCCAAACACACACCCTCCTATCTCCCATACACATACACCCTCCTATCTCCCATACACATACACCCTCCTATCTCCCATACATACACCCTCCTATCTCCCATACATACACCCTCCTATCTCCCCACATACACCCTCCTATCCCCAGACACATACACCCTCCTCTCTCCCATACACATACACCCTCCTATCTCCCATACATACACCCTCCTCTCTCCCACACACACCCTCCTATCTCCCATACACATACACCCTCCTATCTCCCACACACACACCCTCCTATCCCCATACACATATACCCTCCTATCTCCCACACACACAACCTCCTATCCCCATACACATACACCCTCCTATCTCCCAAACACAAACCCTCCTACCTCCCATACACACATACCCTCCTATCTCCCAAACACACACACTCCTATCTCCCATACACACATACCCTCCTATCTCCCACACATACACCCTCCTATCCACCATACATATACACCCTCCTATCTCCCCCACACACACCCTCCTATTCCCATACACATACACCCTCCTCTCTCCCATACACATACACCCTCCTATATCCCAGACACATACACCCTCCTATCTTCCACACACACACCCTCCTGTATCCCATACACACATACCCTCCTATCTCCCATACACATACACCCTCCTATCTCCCACACACACACCCTCCTATCCCCATACACATACCCCTCCTATCCACCATACACATACACCCTCCTATCCCCATACACATACCCCCTCCGGTCCACCATACACACACACCCTCCTATCCCCATACACACACACACCCTCCTATCTCCCACACACACACCATCCTATCCCCCATACACACACACCCTCCTATCCCCCATACACATACTCTCCTATCAACCATACACACACACCCTCCTTTCCCCCATACACACACACTCCTATCCCCCATACACACACACTCCTATCCCCCATACACACACACCCTCCTATCCCCATACACATACACCCTCCTATCTCCCAAACACAAACCCTCCTATCTCCCATACACACATACCCTCCTATCTCCCACACACACACACTCCTATCTCCCGTACACACATACCCTCCTATCTCCCACACACACACCCTCCTATCCACCATACATATACACCCTCCTATCTCCCACACACACACCCTCCTATCCACCATACATATACACCCTCCTATCTCCCCACACACACCCTCCTATCCCCATACACATACACCCTCCTCTCTCCCATACACATACACCCTCCTATCTCCCATACATACACCCTCCTATCTCCCACACACACCCTCCTATCTCCCATACACATACACCCTCCTATATCCCAGACACAT